>NC_050445.1:119836384-119938300 GCF_903995425.1 Onychomys torridus
TTTTTTCTCATATATGAACATATCAAATAAGAGTTTTCTTCTGTGGAATCATAGACATGTGTGTATATGTGTATTTAAGTTTATATAAATATTATGTATCATATTTCTTTTTAGTTTTTATTAAATTTGTACACTAATGTAATGACAAAAACATACTATTTTAAATATAAAACCAATACCAGCCAGGAGATGGTGACACACGCCTTTAATACCAGTCCTTGGGAGGCAGAAGCAGGAGGATTGCTGTGAGTTCAAGGTCAGCCTGGGCTACAAAGTGAGTTCCAGGAAAGGTGCAAAGCTACACAAAGAAACCCTGTTTTGAAAAACTAAACACAAACAAACAAATAGAACCAATACCATAGGCTTCACACAATTCTTTGTATTGTCCTTTTCTAATGGGAGCCCAGTAGGGTGTTTACTCTAGCTGTAACCCTCAAACATGAAATTCACATTGCACTATGAGAAAGGCCTAACTTCACTGGGCCCTGACTTCTAAAACTATGGCGTAGGATCCCACATATGGACTCAAATAATGGTATCTGAGTGTTGTGAAAGCATTTGGCAACAGCACAGGTTTTATTGTACCACACATTAAGATCAGATAGTTAATGAATCAGGTCTTTTTTGCAGTTCTCAAGTTGCACTGAGTGACTTTGTTACAGACTTCTTTGTGCTTTATACACAATAGAATACATTGCCCTATGGGAGCCCCATACCACACTCCAATATACAATGCTTCTTGAAACCCTTTGGATTAGATTCAGGAGTACTGTGTGGTGTGAATTGCATTGCTTGTACTGTACGTTGCTGTGGTTTCTGTACTTGTAAAAACAAAGCAGATGAGTCACAAAAAGCACAGGTTTTTACTATTTTCCTACCGTCATTCCTCAGGTGTCATTGCTATATCTTTGGACTACATTATGTTGGACTGATAGAAAAATTACCACTTGATCTTCAGACTAGAGTTGGGATTAGCAAAGAATTCCCAACAAGTTCTAAAATACATCTGTCTTTTTATATTATAGATGTATGTAAAGAAGTGAAGCAATCCAGCCAGGCGGTGGTGGCTCACACCTTTAATTACAACACTCGGGAGGCAGAGCCAGGCAGATCTCTGTGATTTCCAGGCCACTCTGGTCTACAGAGTGAGATCCAAGACAGGCACCAAAACTACACAGAGAAACCCTGTCTCAAAAAAATCAAAATAAAGAAATAAAGAAGTGAAGCAATCCACAGCATTGATGGGTTATAAAATTTTAAAAAATCAAATGAAAAACTGAATATATTTTATAGAATCAAGTATCAAATATTCAGCCCAATATTAACTCTTTCTGTATAACAAACACATTTGTGGTTTGAGATGATATGTTATCAGCAGTGTTGGAAGACCTGAGTTTAGTTCTCAGCACACACAATGTGGGGCTCACAATCTGGTATAACTCAAGATCCATCACCTTCCTCTGGCCTCTGCATACACCTACATTAATATGAATAACTATATACATAATTTATATATATATTTATATATATACATAATTAAAAAAAATAAAATCTCAAAATTAAATTTATAGTAACATTCATGTTGTTAGTATGCACATTTATATTTAGTAAATGAAAAATTATATGTATTCTGAAGAATTGTTTTGAAACTGATTTCCTTATCATTTTAATCAGAAAAAGACTGTTGATATGACTGTTATGTGGATAGCAGTGTCATGTAATGATTACAGGATGAGTGAGATCACAGGTTAGCAGAAGGGTACCTCTTTCTTTTCTTTTCTTTTCTTTCTACTATGTGCCAAATGCTTGCTGTCAAAAAGGGCAGGATCCCGAAACTCAGGAAAGGGATGTGTATCTTGACTGGATGACCTTTAGAACAACTTTTATGAAACTCTAGTCTGAAGATCAAGTGGTAATTTTTCTATCAGTCCAACATAATGTAGTCCAAAGATATAGCAATGACACCTGAGGAACAAAAAGCCATCAGGTAAACATGGATGATGATACTTCAGACTGCCTCTGCAGCCATGCTCTAATGGCTAGTACAGATCTCTACGCCTGCAGTGCAACAACCACCATGACCAAGTTAAAAACAAACAAACAAACAAAGAGCATCAAAAATGTTAAAGATCAAATTGTGAAAGTTATGATCACAATCATATGTACTCACAAGGACCTGTGTAAACAAATCTGCCCTCAGCATTGTGTCTTTTAAGGTGTAGTTCTGAAACTCAGGGTCAAGCTTGAGGAGAGACACAAGATTCATAAGGACAGATGGTTCTTATAAAAGCTTCTGTTGTAATCTTTTTATTTTCATCATGAAAATGAGAAAAAAAAAAGCAAATTAAAAGACCAACAGATAGAAAACAAGAAAGGGAGTCCCAAATGGAGGAAGTTTAAGCCCTTAGCAGGCAACACAAATTTGCTACCCACATTCTAAATTTTGGAGACTATACTTGTGCAAATATTCCATATAATTATAGCATATAGCTACATGTATCAGTGCAAAATAAATGGACAGATGGGAAAAAGTCCTTGACTGGCTCGTACAGTACAAAGATGACCTTCTTTCTACATTCATCTTTTAAATAACATACCTTTTTAAATTATCGAAATATTATCTGAAGACAAAATAGTAGTTTGTTTCTGACTGTTGGATTCTTTCTTAAAATAAAACTTATCAAAATGCATTCAGATATGTAAAATGTGGTGATATTTTATTTGTGCTGAAATATGGTGATATTTTATTTGTGCTGAAATGTGGTGATATATTTTACTTGTATGTTAATAAATAAAGTTTGCCTGGAGATCAGAGGTCATAGCCAGCCATAAACAGAAGTCAGGCGGTGGTAGCACACACCCTTAATCTGATCACAAGGCAGACAGAGTCTCTGTGCATTCAAGGACACAGCCAAGTGTATTGACACAGGCCTTTAATCCCAGTACTAACCATAGAGACCTGGAGGTCTGTACAGAGAGGCAGTGATGAGGAAGTGAGGTGGCTGGGTGTAGAGCCAATGAGAAGGCAGAACAGCAAGGCAATAAAGGTGCAGGTTAGACGGGAAGAAGCTCTTCAGTTCTCTTGGGAAGCTACTGCACAGCGTGGTGAGCTAAAGTTAGTTAGTAGCTATCACTCTGATCTCTACAGCTTTCACCCCTGTATTTGGCTCTGTATTTCTTATTTAATAAGACTGTTTAGAAATTCATCTACAGTTAAGTATTTCTAACAATCTAGCTAAATGTTTATGAAGAGAACACTGTCAATACTTGTCACCTTCTGTTTTCCTGCAGAAAACATATCTCTCCCTCATGCAGCCAAAACTATATGCTCCTCAAGTTGGAGTTTGATGCTTATCAGACATAAGCGTTTGTCATCCGATGCCATGTTTAGTGTGGGTGCAGCTCAGTGACTGACCCTTTGATGTGACCTAAGTAAGTGGGGCAATTCTCAACTTTTCTGATTACTTTTGAAAAAATGAGCCTGAACATCCCTAAAATTCCATCGTTTTAAGACAAGGTTTCCGCATGTAGCTCTGACTAGTTTTGAACTCACTATGTAGAACAGGTTGGCCCCAAACTCCCAGAGACCTGCCTGCCTCTGTCTCCTGAGTTCTGGGATTAAAATTTTGTGCCACTATACCTGGCTCTTTTTGTCTTCTTCTTAATGCCCAAATGTAGATTTTCTGAGTCCTAGAGTTAGCACTGCCAACACCATATAATACAGGACTATGATTTTTTTTTTTAATTCTTATGTATCACCCTCAACTTTTCTTGCTTTCCTAAACCATAGGATTTTTTACTTCATTTGACTACAAAATGTATGTACACTGCCTATTATAGAAAAGTCAATTTTTATTAAAACTGGTTTTTTTTTTGTTGTTTGTTTGTTTGTTTGTTTGTTCTGTGTGTGTGTGTCTGTGTGTGCTGCATGTGGAGATTGATTATCCTCTACCTTATGTTTAGAGACATGGATTCTCAATGAGCCTAATGTTCGAGTTTCAGTTAGCTTGGTTGGCCAGAGTTCCCTTCGGATACTTGCTTCTTCATACTTTCCCACCAGTACAAGCTTGAACCCTCTCATCTGACCCTTCACATAGGTGCTGGACATCCAGCCTCAGGTCCTCACGTTTGGGCAGCAAGCACTTTACCCAGTAAGTCCTCCTCAGCCCTAGAAAAATTGTTCTTCCATTCCTTAGTATTTTTATTAATTGAAATCTATCTTTCAAACAAAAAACCAAATATATCCTATCCCACCTGTCCTCTAATCCTCCCTCATTCCTGCCAGAGTCTGAAGACTTTGCCAAAACTATGGACCGTGAGCTGGTATAAATTAGCAAGTAGCCTAAGAACCAAAATTTAGTTCATTCCTTAATATGGTATCCAGGCACAGGCCTCTCTATGATTATTTTATTGTTCTTGAGCTGTCTGGATTTTTTTTTTTTAATTAGTATTTTACTCTGTAGTCCACACTATCTTGGAACTTTCTGTATAGATCAAGCTGAACTTCAGCTCTCAAGAAGAATTACAGTCGTGCACTACTACATAAAGCAACCCTACTAGTTTAGATTCAGGACTAGCTAACTAAGTTTAGAGAATGAATGAAGTTCAACCTTTCATAAAGAGGTATTTCTTAAATTGAAGGGCTTTTTCAGTGTGGTACAGGCTAGGCTACCTAAACATGGAAAGATAATGTTGTCTTCTTTGTGTTTGATTTCTGTGAGGTAACTAATTAAATATTCTCATGGAAACCAGTGTCTTGTTTATTTTAATCTTGTGTACAGTGACCAAGATAGTATATTGAATCTGTATGGGAGAACAGAGAAATGATGTAAGTCCTGCTGTGCTTTAAGCATCCTAATTTAATAGTGTGAGTTAATTTTCAGGATAAGTCATGTTATTCATCTTTCAAAACTGATGGAATTTAAGGCTACATTTAGACATCTGAGTCAAATAAAGTAGACTCAGGTTGCTTTATGAAAACAGGAAAAGAATGATTAAACATAAAAGTTTAGTGATCAAAAGCTTGCTTTAAAGGGGAGTTTAAAAAAATTATAGTTTTATATATATGTATGTATATATATATATATATATATATATATATATGTGTGTGTATATATATATATATATATATATATATATATATATATATATATATATATATATATAGTGTGTGTGTGTGTGTGTGTGTATTCACTCCCATGTAGCACACCCGTGATGGTCAGAGGACAAAGCCAGCAGGCAGCAATTTTTTTCCTTCCACTCAGTATATTCTGGGGATTGAACTCAGGTCTTAGGTATGGTGGCAAGCTCCTTCACCCCTTAAGCCATTTTGCTGACCCACAACTTATTTATTATTACAGAAACATCACACTGTGTAAAATTTAGAATCAACATATACCTGTGGTAATAGAATTTTCGCCTCTCACAAAAACACTCATTGCTCTTATATTTCTAAGTAAGTATACATTTAATGTGGTACATAAATGTACATGTAATAAAGCAATGGAAGTTTCTATGTAAAAAATATTATTCATGTTTTTTTTTATGTATATTCCTTTCATCTATATCAGACTATGAAACTTCTTTTAGGAAATAGCTCTATCATATCCATGAGTTTAAGAAATTAGAAATGTCATTCACCTAAGAGGCATGTCATGAAATGCAAAGACAAATGAAATAACTTATAACTAATAACTTAAGTTCTTCACACATGCAAAGAGTGAACAGAAGTCAGTCTGATAGTTCATGTGTATAATTACAGGACTGCAACAAGCTGGAGACCAGCTCAGTTATTTAGTAAGTTCTAGGTCACTTGGAAATACATAATGTGATACTGTCCTAGTTAACAAATAAAGAGCAAGAATAGGGACTGTCACAGCTTCAGTTGCCAACTTGTCATAAATAAACCTAGACATACCTGGAAAGAGGGACTTTTCACTGAGGAAATGTTTCCATCATCTTGGCCTGTGGGTATTTCTGTAGGACATTTTCATTTTGGGTGACTGATGTAGGAGGAACCAGACTGTTACGCATGTTGCATTTCAGGTCAGGTAGGCCTGAGTTGTCCAAGAAAGATATTTTAGCAAGCAGGAGGAAGCAAAACATTAAGAAAGGTTCCCTCTTAGTTTCTTCTTCAGTTCCTGTCTCCAGGCACCTGCCTTGAATTGTAGTCCTGGCTTCTCTCAGTAATGGACTGCAACCTGTAGGGTGGAATAAACCCTCCTCTGAACCAACTTGGTTTTGGTCAGTCTTTCATCACACAGTAGAACATCAACTTAGCACAGTAAATTAATTAATTAATTAATTAAGATAAACAGCAGAAATAGAAGAGGACCCCAAGATAGTCTTAGAAGTGGAGGTGCTCACCCACACCTCCACCAATGGGATTGTCATTATCCTGCCCACATGAGGTGCAGGGCCTGCACTCCTGAGTATTGTAGCTGGTGGGAGGCAGGATTAGTTCTCATGCCTTTCTGACCTCAGGACCAGCTCTCCTATCTGCCTCAGGCATTGATGAGTGGGAGAAGGGGAGGGGATTTCTCATCCACCCACACCACCACAAGACATGCAAGTAATGGGGACAGCTCCCCCTTGCTCAAAATATTGGGGCTGGCTCCCCAACACCTCTGCCATTGGGGGTTTTGAGCAAGGGAGAGCTGTCCAAATTACTCATCTGTCATGTGGCAGCATGGGAGTGTGGTATTGTGTTCCCCTGAAATATTGTATGTTCTCTGAAATAAATTTATTTGGGGTCAGAGAACAGACAGCCACTAGAACAGAGCCAGACATGGTGGCTAGAAAATGGGTCAGAGCAAGCCATAGCAGAAGTTGGGCAGTAGTGGTGCACGCCTTTAATCCCAGCACTTGGGAGGCAGAGCCAGGTGGATCTCTGTTCAAGGCCTCTTTAAAAACAGCTAAGCATGGTGACCCACACATTTAATCCCAGAACCCCAGCCTTTATTACCCAGGGAGTAATGCAGAAAGTAGAAAGATATATAAGACGTGAAAACCAGGCACCAGAGTCAGTTAAGCATTTAGTTAGTTAAGCTTTTGGCTAGGATTAGCATTCACGCTTTGGAGTAGCACAGTTCAACTGAGAGCCATTGGGATGAGGATTCAGAAACTTGCAGTCTGAGGAAACAAGACCAGCTGAGGAACTAGCAAGGTGAGATAGCTGTGGCTTGTTCTGTTTCTCTGATCTTCCAGCATTAACCCCCATAACTGGCCTCGGGTTTGATTTTATTAATAAGTACCTTTAAGATTCATGCTACATGGGAGAGGAAGAGCTGCCCCTGAGTTCACAAGGGCAAGAGAGCTGCACCATCCCCAGCTGCAAACACTGGGAGAGCAGGCCTTGCACCCTACCTGGGTAGCACAATAGAGCCAAAACTGTTGGAGCAGGTGTGAATGAGCCAACCCCGAATTAGTGAGCATGGGAGAACTGTCCCCATTACTCATCTGTCATGTGGCAGCAAGGGTGTGGGATAGATGTCATTCTTCCCCCCTCATCAATGCCTGGGGCAGGTGGGAGAGCTGGTCCTGAAATCATAAGAGTGGGAGAGCAAGTTCTGCCCCTCATCTGCTACAGCCCTGGAATAGTGGCCCCTACACCATGCCTGGGCAATACAGTAGAGCAGATCCTAAACATGTAGGTGTGGGAGATCCTACCCGGAAGACATTAAAGCAAAACTGGTCCTGCCCCCTACTCCTCATTGTAAGGAGTGAACTCCTCAGTGCAATGTTGGAGAGCTCATCCTGGTGCTGAGGACAAGGGAGAGCTGGCAGGCTAACCAACTCTGCAATTACCCAGACCCAGAACCAGGGTTATGGATTAGCCCACCCCAATATCCACCCCATCTGTGATTTGCTGGAGCATGTGAAGGACCAGTCCTGCAGACCCAAAGATGCAGAATTTCCACAACACTAGGGTAACAACAAGAAAACCAAGAGGAGTTCCAACATCAATAGTCTAGCAGAAACCAGAAGCCTTTACCAGACAAATTACTCTTTGCAATGAATACTTGCACATAAAGATATATGGACAAAAGGGTTGCTGTGTGAATTGCCGTGTCATATTAAACTTCCATGATGAGATTTTTCCCTTTTTTTTCTCTTTTCTCTTAAATTTTATTTGAGGGTGTAGATGCAAATGCAGAGGGCAGATAAGAAGGGACAGAATATGAATAGGATTGAGATGCATGGTGGGAAAGACACAAAGAATAAATAAAAAGGAAGTTAAAAGAGAAGAATTGGAGGCTCATGAGATTGGATAAGCTGGGAGATGTACTTAATAAAGATTATATTGGTGGCAGAGAAATCTTGACAAACTTAAGGGTGACCATTTCTTTTTTGCTGTTATTTATTTATTTATTTAATTTTTCCTCAGCCTGATCACAGTTTCCCCTCCTTCTGACCTCTTCTCTCGGTCCCTCCTCCCAAGCCCCACCCCCTTCCATCTATTTCTCCTCCTTTGTCTTCAGGCCTCCCACTTATTTAAGCCAGCCATGGTATATCAAGTTGCAGTAAGACTAAACACCTCTTCTCCTATTAAGGCCTGATAAGGCAAACCAGTATTAGGAAAAGAATCTCAAAAGCAGGTAAAAGTCAGAGAACACAGCTGTTCCCACTGTTAGGAGTCCCACTAGAAGACTAAGCTACACAACTGGAACATATAAACAGCTGGCCTAGGTCAGTCCCTTGCAAGCTCTCTGGTTAGCAGTTCAGTCTCTGTGAGGCCCCTATGAGCCCAGGTTAGTTGATTCTGTGGGTTTTCTTGTAGTGTTCTTGCCCTTCTGGCTCCCACAATCCTTCTTCCTTCTCTTCCACAGGATTTCCTGAGGTTCACCTGAAGTTTGTTTCCATCAATTACTGTGTGAACTCTCTCTGATGACAACTGGGATATCCATTCTCTGGGTACTGGACCTCCAAGCAGGGTTCCCTCTCATGGTATGGGTCTCAAAATAGACTAGTCAATGGTTGGCCACTCCCATAACTTCTGATCCACTTTTACCCCAGCATAAGTTTTTATATTTAATTTAATTTTACATATTAGCCATAGGATCCCCTGTCCCTCCCCTTGTGGCCCCGCCCCTGCCTTCCTCCCAGCCCCCCCCCCCCATTCCCATCTCCTCCAGGGCAAAGACTCTCCTGGGGATTCAGCTCAACCTGGTAGATTCAGTACAGGCAGGTCCAGTCCCCTCCATCCAGGCTGAGCAAAGTGTTCCCACATAAGCCCCGGGTTCCAAAGAGCCAGCTCATGCACTAAGAACAGGTCCAGGTCCCACTGCTTGGGTGCCTCCCAAACAGTTCAAGCTATTCAATTGTCTCACTTATCCAGAGGGCCTGATCCAGTTGGGGGCTCCTCAGCTTTTGGTTCAAAGTTCATGTGTTTCTGTTAGTTTGGCTATTTGTACTTGTTCTTTTTCCAATCTTGATCTCAACCATTCACACTCCTACAATCCTTCCTCTTTTCTAGCAAGTGGACTCCTGGAGCTCCACCTGTGGCCTGGCCATGGATCTCTGCATCCACTTCCATCAGTTATTGGATGAGAGTTCTAGCACGACAGTTAGGGTGTTTGGCCATCCGATCAACAGACTAGGTCAGTTAGGGCTTTCTCTCGACCATTGCCAGTAGTCTACATTGTGGATTTCTGGGGACCTCTCTAGCACTTTGCTTCTTCCTATTCTCATGTGGTCTTCATTTATCATGGTCTGTTATTCCTTGTTTTCCCTTTCTGTTCTTGATCCAGCTGGGATCTCCTGCTCTCCTAAGCTCTCTTTCCCTCAAAACTTGCCCTTCATTATTCCCACTCACGTCCAGGTCATATCACAAGGGCATTTGCTCAGCTATGTTCATATCAGCATTGTTTGTAATAGCCAGAACCTAGAAACAACCTAGATGCCCTTCAACTGAAGAATGGATAAAGAAAATATGGTACATATACACAATGGAGTACTACTCAGCAGAGACAAACAAGGACATCATGAGGTTTGCAGGCAAATGAATGGATCAAGAAAAAGTCAACCTGAGTGAGGTAACCCAGACTCAGAAAGACAAACATGGTATGTACTCACTCATAGGAGGATACTAGATGTAAAACAAAGATGACTAGACTGCTGCTCACAACTCCAGTGAGGCTACCTAGAAAGCAGGGATCACCCAATGACAGAGAAATAGATGAGAGCTACGTGAACAACCCCAGCATAATTTGTAGGTGGGGAAAATTGTAGGTCAAAGGTAATGTGACTGGATTAGTGTCCCAATCCCTCCACTGGAAGTCTTGCCTCATTACAGGAGATAGCTAGTTCAGGCTCTGTATCTCCCACTGCTAGGAGTCTTAGCTAGAGGTTACCCTCATAGATTCCTGGGAGTTTAAACTGCACTATGTTTCTAATCATCCCAGCTGTCTTTCACAGTACTTTCTCCTTACCTCTTCTCCCCAGATGAACCCTCTTCCTCCCATCCTCAACCCCCACCCAAATCACTTCCCATGTCCACCTATGATTTCTATTCTATTTCCCTTTCACTGTGAGAATTATGTGACCCCATTTGAGCCTTCCTTGTTATGTAGCCTCTTTGGGTGTGTCGATTGTAGCATGGTTCCAGTTTACTGTACAGTTAAAATTCACCTATAAGTGAGTACATACCATATTTCGTCTTTCTGCATCTATCTGGGTTAGCTCACTCAGGATGATCTTTTCTAGTTCCATTCATTTGCCAGTAAATTTCATCATGCCATTGTTTTTAACAGCTAGATAATATTCCATTGTGTAGATGTAACTCGTAATCTTTATCCATTCTTTGGTTGATGGGCATCTAGATTTTCTCCAGTTTGTAGTTATTATGAATAAAGCTGCTATGAAAAAAAGTTGAGCAAGTTTCCTTATGATAGGGTAGCATGTCCTTTCGGTATATTCCCTGAAGTGATATAGATGGGTCTTGATGTAGGTCATTCTCAATTTTCTGAGAAACTGAAGGGAGACCGTTTTTAATGCTCAAATTCAAGTTGTTTTCCAAGATACATTTGTATTCATAAATATATCAATAACCCCAAATATCAGTAACTATACACCCTTTCCTACTTGCATATATTTATTTGCAATCTATGTATAACTGGTACTTTGGCAGACCCTTAAGCAGTGAACAGAAGTAGAACTGTGTGTCTGTGGCCACAGCTTGCATTCAGCCAAACCAGGAAAAATAACTCTCAATTTTACTGTAAAGGACAGGTGCACTGTGCTCTGTGACCAAAGCAAGCAGATATAAAGTGCAGATATAAGCTTTGGGTAAACAGAAAGAAAAGCTGTTTCCTAGCTAGTCATGACATGATAGGAAGGAAGGACAACAAACAGAATGTTGTGATGGAGAAAACAGAAGACTGGGAACATATCTCAGGGATGCTCCATTATCAACGTCAGTGGACAGCTAGTTCTAAGCGAGATAAGATCTGTCCATCCTCTACTGAGAACAGGACACAATACTGTCTTCTAGTCTGATTCATACTGCCACAGATCACAAATAGTTAGTGGGGCTGTGGCAGAAGACAAGACATATCCACTTACTATATCCATAGATTTCCCTTCAGTACCCAAAGAAATACAGTTAGTTTACTTCATTTTCCATAGAGTTTTTTTGTTTTTTTTCTTATAAAAAAGATTCCTTTAAATCACAGGTAGTGGTAGTGGGCCCTTTTCTAATTTCCTGTGGAGAATATTTTTAAATATTAGTTGAGTTATTTCAGAGTGAAATTTAGATATCTAATAGAGCTGTGTCTTGTCCCAGAGTACCACCTTTCTCCAGTATTCTTTAAGCACTTAAAATGGAAATATATATAATGAATTCTTGATCTCATGGGAATAGAAGCAATAATAAAGGCAAGAAATGGCAAAATGAATCAATTTTGAGAACCTCTTCGGGTTTAAAGAAGATTGTCCTTTCAGTCAATGTGAGGATACAGCAAATGGGAAATTCAGATAGAGAGGTGAGAGAGAGAGAGAGAGAGAGAGAGAGAGAGAGAGAGAGATTTATAACAAATAATTGCTTGTGTATTTCCCTGTCAGGGGGATAGAATGATATCCTCTAAGGTTAAGAAGCTATTAAAGTCTCCTAAGTAGTTTGAAAAGAACAGGTAGTAACCCATTAGTGTCTTTGATAGTGATTTTTGTTAAGATTTTAAAATGGGAACCTTGATGTGAGGGCACTCAATTTTCTCCACGGAATCCTAAGCTTTAATTACTAGTCACCCAACAAGAGAAAACATTCTCAAGGTATTACTATTAATCTGGGGAAGATGATTACTAACACAGCCAGCTATCATCCATTACAAACTGAACATGTCATATAGATGTGCTATGTTATGCTTTCTTCAAATATAAATTGTCTGAAAGAAGGCTTAGTCTTACTGTGGGTGACTTAAAATACTGCTTTGAATTTAAAATCTCTTCTCTTTATTCTTTGAGGTTCCCACAGATTTTGAAAAAATTACTCCTGTAAAAAGTGCATTAAGTTTGAGTAGCTGGAGTTTCCTGCCTGGCCCACAGTCAGGACAAATCTCTCTTACCCGCCAGTCCCACAGTCGCTCAGACCCAACCAAGTAAGCACACAGAGACTTATATTGTTTACAAACTGTATGGCCGTGACAGGCTTCTTGTTATCTGTTTCTTTTATATTAAATTAACCCATTTCTATTAATCTATAAGTTGCCATGTGGCTCATGGCTTACCAGTACCTTACATCTTTCTTGTCATGGTGGTGGCTGGCAGCATCTCTCTGCCCCAGCCTTCACTTCCCAACATTCTCCTCTTCCTTGTCCCACCTACCCTATCCTTCCTTCCTGGCTACTGGCCAATCAGCACTTTATTTATTTTAACCAATCAGAGCAACACATTTGACATACAGAACATCCCATAACAAATTTGGATGCTGGAGAAATGGCTTAGTCATTAAGAACTCTTGATACTCTTTTAGAAGAACTGAATTTAGTTCCTATACTCCCTGCTGCTCACATCTGTAACTCTAACTTCAGAGTCTAAGATGCCATCTTCTGGTCTCTTTGAACATCAGCATGCATATACATATATATGCATATAGATACCTATACCTCAAAGTAAAAAAAAAATAAAATAAATCCCCCCAAATGTGGGTTATTTTGAGTAAAAATTACTTTAATTATAAAAAGTATCAAAATCCCATAACATTATTGGATTCATCTTTACTCAGACCAGTTTTATGCCCTATATTTTCCTATAAGTTTCTTTCAAGCAGGCTTAGAGACAAAGGCCAAGTTGCTTTATCCATCCCCCCACCTCAAAAATCATTACTAAAATTCCTTTTAAAGAAATATTTTATTTACTCCAAAATGTAATGATTTAAGTAATCAAATAAAAATTTAAATTTATGTATAATTTAGGCAGTTATATTATTTGGTCCTTTAAAAAATTTAGTATACTTAATTTTCCCTGTCAATTACTGGATTTGAAAATTAAATAATCTGTAAAAATTCTTATACTTAAACATTAAATACAATTATTGGTGCTGAAAAGATGGTTCTAAGGTTAGGAGAACTTACTGCTTTTGCAAAGGACCCAGGTTCAGTTCCCAGTATCCACATGGTGACTCCAAACCTTCTGTAACTGCATCTCTAGGGTATCTTATGCCCTCTCTCAGCCTCCACAGGAACTATGCACTTGTGGTACAAACATATGTATGCAGGCAAACACTCATGCACAGATAACCAAAAAAAAAAAAAAAAATCTTTGAAACACAATTATCACATTATATTATGTCAGAAGCATATTTCACTTTTTCCTATAAAAAATAAATAGGGCACTCTAAACAAGTTGGATGATATCAGGAAATTTGGATACTTTATGTTAGAAAAAGTACTTACTTTTCAGTGTGTATGTAGAATTTGAGTACAGAAGAATTCATATCATTTTTTGTTTACATGTGTTTGCCATCAGTTTTACCTGTCCTATGACATCTTCTGTGTCGACACTAGCCATTCTTTGTACCACTCCCCATGACAATGAGAAAATCATTAGTACAGTCATTCAAGAGTACAATGAAAAAAGTTGCTTACGTAATTCCAAACACTCCAGTGAAACAACAGGTGCTAGGGTTGGGTATGAAGTCAATAACAACTAAGAGCTTTAAAAAATTTGTGCATGTATTCCATTGTGTGGCTGTGTGTATGTGTGTACTTGAGTGTGTGTGTATGTTTGTGTGTGTGTGTGTTTGTGTGTGTGTGTGTGCAAATATGTGTGAATGGTACCTGTGTGTAAATGGAGGTCAGAGGACACCTTTGTAAAGTCGATACTTTCCTTCATCTTTACATGGATTCTGAAGACTGAATTCAGGTCTCTAAGTCCAAGCCCCTTTGTCTGCTGAGCCATCCTCCCTGGCTGAGTATGAACTTAGTGCTTAAAGGAACAAACACACAATAAATACAAGGTGAGGAATCCAGGGCAAGTGGAACTGAAGACAGTTGAGTGTATCCAGGATGTCAACCACAAGTCATCATTAACCCATCTCTTATTTTCCTTGAGACATGGGTGAGTGCCAAAGACAATACATCCCCAAACACCATTCACTGTCTTAGAAGAACTGTAAGAGTAACACACTTTATTTTTTCAACCAAATGCTCTTCTCATCTGCTTTCCTAATAAGATAAATGGTGCTATTTTCACAAATGACTTGTAGTGGAAAAGTGACTCTGTAGATCAGGTCGTGAACATAAAATCATTTTAGCGGTATCTTCAATTTACTTTGCCTATATTTGCAACTTGGGAACAATCAAAGGAATGTGTAAATCAATGTCCATTAAAAGGCCTTTCATTAAATTTCAAAGAAAACTCTATGAAAATAATATATTCACTAAACATTTCATTAGCAGCAGATTTTCAGTATTGCTAATTTATAAACAGTTCACCTCATGGTAAGTGATAGTTTAGAGTTGATAAGATGCAATTATGTACACTACTCAGAACACTTTTTATCACAGAGACTCACAGCTTTCCCTGGCACCTCCTCTGTTGCTGATTGAGCCATGGAGGCTTAACTTGCCTCCACCTGCCTTCCTCAGGTCCCTACAGCTGAAGAAAATTGGTTTAAGTTTTTCTGGCCTATGGTTATTTCTGCTTGCTCTGCTTACAGAAGCCTATCTCAACTGATCGCATGAATTCTACTTTAATAATATAGCATTCACCAAGAATTATTATCATGCAGTGCCCTACAGGCAATAATCAGTCTACTGCTTATCACTATCACTGTGTATTTCCCACTTCAAGACCACATCACAGACATCATGAAAAAAAAAAAAAAAAGAAACATTCATTCTTCAATTCTTACCACATACTTTCTACTCATAGGGAATACCATCCACTGCCACCATTACCTCAGATGTTACAGCTATGGAAACATTTTCTAAACACTTTGTGACATCTTCTATGTTTCTGACTTTCAAGATGTCTATTTAATCTGCTGAAGTCAACTATGAAAGTGTACATTGTGACAACCATCCATATTGTGGAGAAGAAAGTTGTAACTTACACTCAAACATTGTCCATTTGTCCAAATGCATTTAATGTTTTAATACTTTTTAAAATAGTTTACCTTTGTGATTATAATAAAATTTCATATCTCCCCTTCCCTCTCTTCCTTCAAATTCTCTAATGTATCTACCTTGTTCTCTTTTGAAATTAGTGGTTGTCCTTTATCATGAGTGTTTTCCTGTGTGTGTGTTTGTGCACTACATGTGTACCTGGAGTTACTTGGGAAGAAAGAAACTCCATTGAGTAATTTCCTTCATTAGACTGGTCTGCAGGGCATTTTTCTTAATTAAGAGATGATGTGAGCAGTGCCTCCTTTGGGCAGATGGCCCTGGTAGCTTAAGAAAGTAAGCTAAGTCATTGAAAGAAACCAGTAAGCAACATTCCTCCGGGGTCTCTTCTTCAGTTCCAGTCTCTGGGCACCTGCTTAAGTCCCTGCTCTGACTTCCCTCAGTGATGGGCCATGGTAGGGTAATAAAGCCAAATAAATCCATTTCTTGCCCCAAAGTTGCTTTTGGTCAGCCACACAGAAGCCAGAGAGTCCAAATCTATTGCTGCAACACCTGAGACCTCCATTATGAACAGGCATAATCTCAGCATGGAATACTCTTCAAAGGTTATTTTCTTCTCTCATTGATATAGCTGAGAAAAGACATTGTGTTAATGGCTGCCTACATCTCCTATCAGAGATGTGCAAATATCACAGACCAAACTGTAAAGACAGTAGAAGGAGGATGTTTCAGACTCAGAAAACCACAAGTCAGTAGAATTTGCAGTGATGCTAGAAGAACACCATACATTCATGGTCAGGTCAATTTTATTAAAGTATTGATTTTCCAAATATTATCAAACTAATATGTAAAAGAATTAATTTTTCATAATGATCTGTCTTCCTGTGATTACATCATAAAGTAGAAGTTGATACTACATTTACATGTAAAGTATGAAAAAAGAAATGGTCTAGGTATAGTTAGTACAACCCAATCATTGAGAGGCAACCTGTAAAAACTATAACATCTCACAAAGTCGCGTTTACTAGTTTAAATGTATCATTTTTTTTCTGGGGGTTGATCCATTGAAATGACATGCTTTATAGAAACTAAAATACTTAAAACATAAGTCAGGTAGTAAATAATTTGAAGAGGAAATACACTATTACAGAGCTAAATTGAGTACTAAGGGAAGAAGTGGATAAAATCACAAATTCCGTGTGTTGACTTCCAGAGAGAAATACAGTGAAAATATAACTTTGAATTTTTCCATTTTTAATTTTTTCTTTATCTTTGAAAATTTTGTACATGTATTCAAGTAAATACAATCATATCTATGCCTCATTAACCCTCTCTAACTTTTACCATGTCTCTCATCACATGTCCTTTTATTGTATGGTAACCCATAAATCCATTAAGTGTTGTTCATATGTATGGATAGGGGTCCATTCAGTGGAGCATGAGAAATCTACCAGTTGCCTCAAAGAAGAAAAATCTCTCTATCATAGTATTAAACTCTCATGACTTATTACTACACCCATAGATAAGAGCATCCCAATCCTAATTAGAGATGAACCCCCCTGCAGTCAAAAACAGCTAATGCAGAGATGTTCAACTGGTCAACAAAGAATGAGAGACTGTTGAGGGCTCAGCCACAATTAGGACATATACGCAACATTCCTCTCCAAAGCTCAGAGAAATTCTTGAAAGATAGACCAGAAAGATTGTTAAGAGATAGGGGTGATGGACAACTTCAAGGAAACAGTATTTTATGGACATAAACAGGTCAGTTGCCCATATGTAATTCACAGGTATTGAGAAAATAAGAACAAGACTTATGTAAGCTCATATTGGACAAAATTTTAACACTGGGCACAGGGCAAAACAATCCTACCCCTAGCTGAGAAGCTGTTGACAACTGATAGCTGCTGGGAGAAAAGGAGTCAATCTCTTTAATGATGTGACCCTTAGCATGTTGACCATCCCACCAGGGCAGGCCGACCCCAAGGATAGTTGGGAAACAGAAATTGGATGTACTGAGACAAAATAAAGAAGCAAATGTGAACTTTTGTGGGTTGGAAGGGAAGATGAAGTGCACAGGTTCAGGGAAGGTTGTATAGGGGGTTATTGTGGCCAAAATACATTATATAATTCTCAAATAATTAATAAAATAATATAAGTGTCCAGGATCAAGAGGTTTGACAGTTTTCCAGAGTACCTTGTGGAGGTCAAACAGGATGTTCTCCTCTCAGCCCTGTAATCTCAGTTTGGCTTACTCTTTTCAAAGTCCAGTCCTATTTATAGCTCTCTCCTAATGAACCTTGTGTGTTAGAGTAGAGAGATGGCTCAGCTGCTTAAGAAACTTGCTGCTAAGCCTGACTACAATTGAGTTGGGTTTCAGGTCACCAAAGGGTGCAAGGAGCGAACCAATACCTGAAAGGTGTCCCCTGACCACTTGAATTCTATGACCTATTGGCTTGAGTACTCATGTAATCCACATGAAATCTATAACCTATTGCTTGAGTACTCACATACACACCACACACACACAGACACACAGCCAGCCAGCCAGCCAGACACACACACACACACACACACACACACACACACACACACTTCAAATAAAAAATAAATAAATGTAAAAAAATCTTTTTTGTGTTTGTTATGAATATAAACTTGGAGTGTGTTTATGTGTGTGTGTTTAGTGTGCATGTAAAATCCTCATGGGTGCATTAAGAAAGGCTATATTTTGAATGTTTTTTTGTAAAAGAAACTCTTGAAATTATGGTTATGACCATTGTTATTTAAAGAGATAATATCAACATATTAAATACACACATGTAATATATTACATCGATGTACTAACTTAACCCTTTCCTCTTTATGAATGCTGCAGATAATCTTTCTTACACATTATTTTATAAATCTTTTTATTGGCTGTTTAGGAAAATAATAGTTCAAAAATAGCAGCTTAGTGTATTTAAAATGTCCTTTCTTCTGAATTGAACTATAGATTAAAATAAAAGTTGCCTGGAGCCTGCATCTTATTGATATTTTAAAATGTCATTCAAAATTGGTAGAGTAGACATAAAATAGATAGAGTACCAGAGATTTCATTCAGCAAAAAATTACTTAAAATGAAACTGGCTTTAGTATAATCACACCTGGGGGCTGGAGCAATGGCTCAGTAGTTAAGAGCACTGGCTGCTCTTACAGAGAATGGGGGTCAATTCCCAGCATCCACCTGGTTGCTCATAACTCTATAACTTAAGTTCAAGAGGACTGGGTTTTCTGTTGTGACCATCATGGTATTTCAAGCAATGGTGCATAGACATAAAACAAAACTATTAAAATCTTTTGAAAAACAGTCATATTTATATATATGTAAAGTGTAGTGCCAGGGTTCAGCCTTGGCTTGGGTTAAGGTGCTGAGATGGGGAAGGGCGTTGGCACAAGGAGTACCTCTGACCACCAAGTGGACTGAACTCCAGTGGCCCCAAGTAGCTCAGGCCACCTTTATTTATACTTTAGTAGAGTTTTTCTTACCAGGGTTACATTTTGCATTGTTTTTTTTTTTTTTATTTCTCTTGGAACATACCAGATCCCACTAATGACTCTATGCTTGGTGCCCAGGGAATTTATTCTCAACAGGTGTCACTGATGTGTGTATTCCTGAGCTATTTTTCCTATTCTGTGTATGCATGTCTTACTCTTCTTCCAGAACTGAGACATTGTTAATGTTCCAAGTGTTGTTTTCACTTATGCACTTGTGTCCATTGAGTCAGAAAAGTTCCTAGGACTACAAGTTGTAGTTAGTAATTCCAGCAAAGAGATTGGAGAAGCATTAGCCCCTCTGCTGAAACTCAGGGGAAAATATTTGAGAAAGTGTAGAATTTCCAGGGAAAATTACAGCTATTGCATCTGCGACTGATGAAGTAAAATTAAAAACCACCCAAAGAATCACCATATAATGAGAGAGAAAAAAGAACCTGCAAGCTACATGGATTTTGCTGTCCAGTGGACTACTGGTCTTTGCCAAGTGAGAGTCTATTTCCACAGGTTCTTTGTCCTGTGTTGATGCAAGACTAGGCTGCACAGCTTCCAACAGTGTAGACCATTTTATTTGTTTGTTTGTTTCTGACTGCAGAAGCAACAACCACAGCTACCCCACACTCCTTCATACATACCTCCTTGCCTTGATGGGCTACGCCACCTTAAACATAAAGCTGAGATAAATTTTCCCTTCCTGCAAGTACCCCAAATGCAGTTTCTAGGGTGTATTTCCAATATCTAAGTTCAGTTTTCTCATAAATCTCTAGTTTTATTGCTTTCCCCCCAAATGCCTAATTGATCAAACTCTAATAAAAGTCTTCCTCCCAATGAATACATAAAAAACAATTTGTTTTGTTTTATTTAAAAGAATTAATCTACTAATCATGTATATATATATGTGTGTGTGTGTGTGTGTGTGTGTGTGTGTGTGTGTGTGTGTGTGTTTACACATGTATGCAGTGCCCGTGGAGGCCAAAAGGGAGTGTTAGATCCCTTGAAGCTGAAGTTCCAGATGATTGGAAGCCTCTCTACTGAACTTAGGTCTTCTAAAAGTGTACCAAGTGCTTAACTACTGAACCATACCTTCAGCCACAATTTGTTGTTTTTAATTCAAACTGAACTTCAACACTTTATTTCTTAATTTCTGAGTCAGGGAACAAGTATATTTTGTTTATAAACTATGCAGGCTATCAAGCAGGTGTGGTGGTTCTTTGGTAATCATTATTGTGACTAATTGTTTTAGAAGTTATAAGCTAAAGGAAGATATGCAGCAATTGTAATAGATAATCAAAATTGGAGGAACTTCAGATATCAGTTGGAACAATGATGAACAACATTTACAACTGTTATACACATTCATATTGCAAATGATTTTTAGTGACTTTTAAATTTATTTTCTGACTTGAACATGAAATAATTAAGAGCTAAATTCTCTATTTCTGTTAAAATGACAAATGAAATGATCAAATTTGAGAAATCATGGAGCTTGGTGGTTTTCCGGTGGCCTGGCTCCAACTTACAAGTGTGCTGATGACTTTTAATTGTTCATTAACATAGTAGCCATTTCTCCCAAATTCATAGAGTGTGGACTTCCAATTATACTCACTCAGTTGGCTTAAGCTCAGGTAGAGTAAGGGATGCCAGTCTTTCCACTGATGTTTCAAATGTTAATCTATGAAACCTTCTCCCTGATGTTTCCTATTCTCCTGCTTCAATCTTCCCTTGATAGTAGTGGGCCTGAAAATATTTGGGGGAAACAGAAAGTCAATGACAAATCACCTTCTGTGACTACTTCTATGCTGGCTAAAGGCCCTGCATTAGAGGAGCTATGAGACTTTCCCCCTGTGTTATCTATTGGCTGAAGAGGAAGCTTGGCGTTTCCAATGACAGGAGTAGGCTGGGATCATTGCTTATTGGGATTTTGCCTGAAATCATATGTAGCTCAGCAGACACCCCCTCCCCCCTTTTTTTTACAAGGTTGTGGTCATATTTTAATTGTGCTGAAATATGATTTTATTTGTATGTTAATAAATAAATTTTGCCAGGAGATCCGAGGTCACATAGTGAGCCATAAGCAGAAGTGCAGTGGTGGTAGCCCACACCCTTAATCTGATCGATCACATGGCAGGCAGAGTCTTTGTGTGGTCAAAGACACAGCCAAGCATGGTGACATGAGTTTTTAATCCAGTAACAACCATAGAGACCTGGAGGTCTGTATAGACAGGCAGTGACGAGGAAGACATGTGGCTGGGCTTAGAGCAAATGAGAAAGCAGAACAGAAAGGCAATACAAACACAAACCAGACTGGAAGAAGCTCTCTCTAGGGAAGCAAGGCAGTGAGGTGGGAAGATAATGTAGCCATGGCTCTCTTATCTCTTTGGTTATTACCTTTGTATTTGGCTCTGTGTCTCTTATTTACTAAAACTGTTTAGAATTTCATCTATACAAGGTATATGTAATAGCCATATGATCATTCCAATCAAAAACCCCAGAAATGGGAAGATCCATGAAAGCTGTGGCCATGTTAGTTTGAGGACATTCATATTCATAGCCTTGTCTAAGAAGTATTATTAATTAGATTCTCAAAGAAAAACCTACCAATGATTTTGTGCTAAAAATGTGCTTAGATACAAAAAATTTGAAAAAGGTGCATAATGACCAGCATCACTATTTATTCTGCACTGTCCTATGTTCCTAGCAGCATATTTTATAACTGTTATGCTTATCTAGTGTGTGAGTGAAAAAAACAGTATTTTTGAGGTCAGAAATATCAGATTATTGAAAGTAGATCAACAAGAAAAAGATTAATTTTTGACATAGACACATAGAGTGTATGTCTTCCATCCAGGAAAACTCAGAGTTCCCACCATGACCAAGAGAATCTTTAATTTGTTGACAAGATGGTGCATTACTATAAGACAAAAGACTCTCATTTATCTGTTAAAGTTCAAACAATGCAGACACAAACACTACAACCCCTCAACATTTTTATGTACATGTTCAGTATAGGATGGAGGTTGCTGTTATGATGGACTAACCTCCATGACAAACCATTTCATATACATATGTGTACATTGTCTCTTAACTGATAAACTGTGGACTGCACCCCAAGATTTGAATATTCAGAGAATGTACACAACTCACCCAAATTAATCCTTCCTAAGAAATTATTTAAGGAACAATAAAAAATGAGCAAAACAAAGATTGAGAATTTCAATATTTAAACTGGAAGTACAGGAAGTGCATGATTTTGGAAAACAAAAGCTTCCAAGTGACTGATAGTGTTTACAATAGCATCATTAACACAAAATGCACCCATTATTTCAGATATACTGTTGTCTACACAGCTAGAATGATCCCCAATAGGAAATGAGATCACCAAATTCCATCAGGACAAATCTTGCCTGGATATTGTGGCAAAATCCATAATTCAAGTCCCAGACAAAGCCTCCCAAACATTGGCTGGAAATACAAATAAACTGAGAATCTCTAAGCATCAGAGCAAACTAAAAGAGAATCTTCCACCTTTCCTATCAGTAGAAAAAGTGAGCTGCCACTAAGACATAAAATTTAACATTATATGTCAAGTACAGTAAAGTCTTAACATTGGTGCTGGATTCTGAGCAGTTTTGGAGTATATAAAAGTAGTATGTTTAAAGAAGATAAATAGTTCCATTCTATTTAAATTGTAGATTAAAAGATAATATGCTTTATTATGCACCTGATTAAATAAACTTATGTAGGGATGAGGATGTTGCTTAGTGGTTGCTAGCACATACATATCTGCATTTAATTCCTATTATTTCAGAAAACACAAATATTATACATTTTCCCCAACAATTTTAATAAATCAATTTATAAAATTATTTTTGTAATTGGTGTTTCAGATGAAAGAAATTTCTGTATCCTAAAAGATACCCAAATAAAAGTAATATTGCTGAAACGCTTAAAAAGAAATTTGACTGAAGCAGCAAGCACAGTGGCTATATGGGCCTGAGCTAGGTCCTCTGAGTAGATAATATAACTTTCAGTTTAGTATGGCCATGGGACTCATCTGTGTGTGTGAATGAGTGGGTCTCTGATTCTTGTGCTTTTTCTTAGGGATCTTTTCTTTTTGTTTCTAATGAGCAGGCTTCTAAGAATTAAAAAAAAAAAGACAAAATAAAATACAATAAGTTATCAAAATCATCACATCTAAGTTGGAAAAGGTAAACCAACAAGAATCTATTTTCAATAAAATAGAAGATAGGAATTGGGGACATTTAATATACTGGAATATAAGTCAATGCACTTAACATAAATGTAACAATTTTACTTAATTCAAATAACATATGCAAAAGGGGAAAAACTACTTAAATGGGAACATTAAAAAAATTGGAAATATGATGAATACAATTAACATTAAATATTTCTTCATTTAATTAAATAATTCACAAAGTAATACAAAAATGTGTTAAACAATTACAAATTAATTTTCAAATGAATATGCTGAAATCTAGCATTGGAAAACAGCTTATAGTTTATATTTTACTTGTTAAAGAGGCAAAGATATCTTGTCATATGCATATGCTCAAACTATATTTTAATACTTTCACAGAGGTATCTGAAAGATGATATTCTGGGAAGAGAAAGAAAAGATGGGATGTGCACTAGTCAACAGTGTGGCTGTCACAGCTACTGAGTTTAGACAATGGTGCTGTCTTGTAGAGCTAATTATTTCAAGTAAGTATGAGTTTCCTAAGCCTGGTTTTAGAACACTTTACTTTGTATCTACGTTATGATGAATTACCAATTTGTCTAAAAGCTCAAATCTTCCCTTTCCTATCTTTTATTTCTGTGTAAGCTACATACAAGTGAGCACACACAGATAAGCACACACATATAAGCTTGTGTGCATATACACACGTGCATACATGTATCTATTAGCTAATTCTAGTCATCACATTGGCCAAGGCTGGGCTTCAAAAAAACAAAAGTCTATTTCAAAGATCCTACTCTAAGTGTTTTCAAAACCACACACAACTCACTTTTGTAACATTTGCACAGAAAAGAGAAATAAGTAGGCAGCAAAAGAGGAACCCACAGAGTGGAATGCCTCCAAGACAAGCACCAAGCAATTACCACAAAATAAGGGAATAACAGGAAAGTCTAAATTTAGATGACTTGTAGGAAAACTTGTCACAGAGCTTTTTGTTTGTTTGTTTGTTTGTTTGTTTGTTTGTTTTTCGAGACAGGGTGTCTCTGTGTAGTTTTGGTGCCTGTTCTGGATCTTGCTCTGTAGACCAGGCTGGCCTTGAACTCACAAGATCCCCCTGGCTCTGCCTCCTGAGTGCTGGGATTAAAGGTGTGTGCCACTGCTGCCCAGCACACATCTTTTACTTCTAGTGTCTGAATTTGATTCTAAAGTCTGGGAAATAAGTCATTTTGAGTTTGACCATGTCTTCCTTTCTGTGACTTCGAAGCCTTCATTTTTATCAGCATCTTAGGTCGTTAGTTTTCAAATGAAGTGTTTTCACTACATTCATTCTCTAGACACCTTGCAGCTGCCATTCATGTTTGATTTTTCTTTTTACTCGACAGTGATTTCAGAACACCTATTTCATTACTCAGGGAAGGGTTTCATAGTACTTCTGTTCTCTACAAGTAAGGTATGTGGGAGAATTTTGTAAAGAGAAAAGTATGAAATATATCTACAGAAACAATAATATGTAAACTATCTCTTTATGTGTATGTGTGTACACATACACACACATATATACACATATATGTATGTATGTTTGTTGATGTATATACATTCTATACATGTGGTGTACTATGGAGAGAATGATGTATGGTGCTAATACATTGAGTTTGGATTCAGTGTTTTAAAGGTGTCAGTTGGAGGTAAAGTATAATCAGCAACTCTGTATTAATATTTTTTATATTGATAAAGAAAAGATTATAGGCATCTTCTAATAAAGGGAGCACTGAATGGGAAGAGCACAATTTTTCCAATATGTAATGAGAGGCAGTGAAAACAGCACATTGCAGGTACAGGACTGGAGAAAGGAGGAACAAAACGTCATTTTTTATTTTATAAATCTAAAAGTATTTTTTTATTTAATATACCCTAAATGTGATTTTTCCTTCCACAACTCCTCCCAGATCCATTCCCCTTCCCACCTATCAAATTCTTTCTTTCTCCCATTAGAATACAAGTATGGAACTAAAATATAATAAAATAAAATAGGGTATAATTAAAACAAACCAGTTTAGAACAAAACAAACAGAAAAAATAACAAATCCAACTGCACACCAGCTCAACTTCTTCACATTAATTGACTTATGTAACTATTGTCTTCAGCAATAGGACCTTATCATCAGCTTTCAGAGAAAAAGCAGCAGCTTTGACAATACTCTGGTTTTATGGAGGTCTCCATGGGGTTCCTTTGGCCAACATCTCAATTAGATGTAACTCAGAACATCTATCTGTCACTGAATGTTTTGTGTGGGGAAAAGAGGTGTCAAGTTGGGTCCTTGTTTCCTCTCTTTCTTGGTTTTTCTATTTAGATTTCTTTCATGTATGAACGCAATTCCCATCAAATTACCAAAACAATTCTTCACAGATCTGGAAAGAATAATACTCAACTTCATATGGAAAAACAAAAAACCCAGGATAGCCAAAAGAATCCTGTACAATAAAACAACCTCTAGAGGCATCACAATCCCCGACCTCAAGCTTTACTATAGAGCTACTGTAATAAAAACAGCTTGGTACTGGCATAAAAACAAACATATGGACCAATGGAATAGAATTGAAGACCCTGACATTAACCTGCACACCTATGAACATATAATTTTTGAAAAAGAAGCCAAAAATGTACAATGAAAAAAAGAAAGCATCTTCAACAAAATGGTGCTGGCATAACTGGATGTCAATGTGTAGAAGGCTGCAAATAGATCCATATCTGTCACTGTGCACAAAACTTAAATCCAAGTGAATCAAAGACCTCACCATAAATCCAGCTACTCTGAACCTGATAGTAGAGAAAGTAGGAAGTACTCTTGAATGCATTGGCATTGGAGATCACTTTCTAAATATAACACCAGTAGCACAGACACTGAGAGAAACAATCAATCAATGGGACCTGTTGAAACTGAGAAGCTTATGTAGAGCAAAGGACACAGTCAACAAGACAAAGCGACAGCCTACAGATGGGAAAAGGTCTTCACCAACCCCACATCTGACAGAGGGCTGATATCCAGAATATATAAAGAATTCAAGAAACTAGACATCAAAATGCCCAACAGTCCAATGAAGAAATGGGCTATAGAACTAAACAGAGAATTCTCAACAGAGGAAGTTCAAATGGCTGAAAGACATTTAAGGAATTGCTCAACATCCCTAATTATCCAGGAAATGCAAATAAAAATTACTCTGAGATAATCACCTTATACCTGTCAGAATGGCTAAGATCAAAAACACAGAAGACAGCTTATGCTGGAGAGGATGTGGAGCCAGGGGAACTCTCCTCCACTGCTGGTGGGAATGCAAGCTTGTACAGCCACTCTGTAAATCAATATGGCACTTCCTTAGAAAATTGGGAATCCATCTCCCCCAAGACCCAGCTATAGCACTCTTGGGCATATACCCAAGGAATGCTCAGTCATACCACAAGGGTATTTGCTCAGCTATGTTCGTATCAGCTTTTTTTGTAATAGCCAGAACCTGGAAACAACCTAGATGCCCTTCAACTGAAGAATGGATAAAGAAACTATGGTAAATATACACAAAGGAGTACTACTCAGCAGGGAAAAACAATGACATCATGAGGTTTGCAGGCCAATGGATGGATCTAGAAAAAATCATCCTGAGTGAGGTAACCCAGACTCAAAACGACAAACATGGTATGTATTCACTCATAGTAGGATATTAGATGTAAAACAAAGATGACTAGACTGCTACACAACTCCAGGGAGGCTACCTAGAAAACAGGACACTAGGAAAGACTCAGGGATCACCCAATGACAGAGAAATGGATGAGATCTACATGAACATCCTGGACGACAGTGGGAGTAATGAAGGGCAAGATTTGAGGGAAAGGAAGCTTAGGGGAGCAGGAGATCCCAGCTGGATCAAGAACAGAAAGGGAGAATGAGGAATAACAGACCATCATAAATGAAGACCACATGAGAACAGGAATAGGCAGAGTGCTCGAGAGATCCCCAGAAATCCATGATGATATATCCTCTGTAGTCTGTTGGCAATGGTCGAGAGAAAGCCTGATCTGACCTAGTCTGGTGATCAGATGGCCAAGCACCCTAACAGTCATCTTGGAACTCTCATCCAATAACTGATGGAAGTGGATGCAGAGTTCTTCAGCCAGGCCCCAGGTGGAGCTCTGGGTGTCCAACTGTCAAGAAAGAGGAGGGTCTGCAAGAGCATGAATTGTTGAATTCAAGATTGCAAAAAGCACAGGGACAAATAGCCAAACGAATAGAAGCACATGAATTATGAACCAAAGGCTGTGGAGCCCCCAGCTGGATCAGGCCCTTTGGATAAGTGAGACCATTGAATAGCTTGATCTGTTTGTGAGGCACCTGGTCTGTGGGACCAGGATCTGTCCTTAGTGCATGAGCTTGCTGTTTGAAACCTTGGGCTTACACAGGGACATTTTGCTCAGTCTGGAAGGAGGTGACAGGACTTGCCTGTACTGAATCCACCAGGTTGAAATGAATCCCCAGGGGTGCCTTGATCCTGGAGGACATGGGAATGGAGGGGAGGGGCTGGGGGCAAGGTGGGAGTGGGGGTGGGAGGGGGGAGGATAGTGGAAACCATGGCTGATGTATAAAATTTAAAACACATAATAATAAAGAAAAAATATTTAAAAAAGTTTTTGTTGTATTAGGTTTCCATATTACCCCTCAAATTACCCTTATCTTTAGCTGACCCTCCTTATATTGCCTCCCTTACACTCTTACCCACTCTCAACTTGATCTTCCCATTCTAGTCTCCCCTCCCTTCCATCTATGCTATTTTCTTTTCCTAAGGAGATCCTTCCCTCTTCCCTAGTCCCTTACCTCTGTGGTTAAATAAACCATAGTCAGTTTATCAAAGACTTAACTGCTAGCATCCACATATTAGCACATATTAACCATAGTTCTGGCGCACTCCGACCATTTACCTGTGAGTTTCATGATTTCATGTTTTTGAACAACAGAGCAATATCCCAATATATAAATGTACCACATTTTAATTATCCGTTCATGCATTAATGGCCATCTAAGGAAGGTCATTTTGATTAACTTCAGGCCACTTTCTCCACCTAGTTGAGTGAAAGGGGTGCTCTTTACTAAGCTATGGAGTATAGGAGGAAATCTGTTGTTCAACATAGCTGCAGAACTTAATTTCATTTCACACAACTGAAATTTTAGAGAGATAGACAAACTGCACTTCTTAATTTATTTATTTCAGATGCTTCATTTCATTGGCTTCGGGTCTAAGTAGATCTCAATTTCACTGATGCTGAGAGATTTTAATACAGTTCCTTGTGGTGGTATTGTGTTCCCCAAAGTATTGTGCATGCTAATAAACTTACCTGGGGTCAGAGAACAGACCAACTACAATATTAAACATAGAGGATAGGCAGTGGTAGCACACATCTTTAATCCTAGCATTCCAGAGGCAGAAATCTACCTGGATCTCTGTGTGTTCAAGGATATAGCCAAGCATGGTGACTCACACCTTTAATCTCAGAAAGTGAGCCTTTAATCTGAGGGAGTGTTGGCAGAAAGAAGAAAGATATATAAGACGTGAAGACCAGAAACTAGAAGCATTTGGCTGGTTAAGCTTTTAGGCTTTTAAGCAGCAGTTCAGCTGAGAGGCATCCAGTCTGAGGAAACAGGATCACCTGAGGAATTGGTGAGGTGAGGAAGCTATGGCTTGTTCTGCTTCTCTGATCTTCCAGAATTCACCCCAATAACTGGCCTCAGGTTTGATTTTATTAATAAGTACCTTTAAGATTCATGCTATAGGGGTTGGGGATTTAACACAGTGGTAGAGCGCTTGCCTAGCAAGCACAAGGCCCTGCGTTCTGTCCTCAGCTAAAAAAAAAAAAAAAAAAAAATCATGCTACAGTTCCTCTTGTTGTGGTGAACCATAAAATTATTTTGTTGTTACTTTATAACTGTAATTTTGCCACTGTTATGAAGCATAATGTAAATATCTGGGGTTTTTTGATGGTCTTATGCTGTGGGATATTCTGTATGTCAAATGTGCTCTGACTGGCTAAAATAAATAAAGTGCTGATTGGCCAGTAGCCAGGCAGAAAGGATAGGGTAGGCAGGACAAGTAGGAGGAGGAAGTGGAAGGCTGGGTAGAAAGATACTGCCAGCCACCGCCATGACAAGGAAGATTTAAGGTACTGGTAAGCCATGAGCCACATGGCAACTTATAGACTAACAGAAATGGGTTAATTTAAGATAGAAGAAGTAGAATACAAGAAGCCTGCCACAGCCATACAGTTTGTAAACAATATAAGTTTCTATGCATTTGCTTGGTTGGGTCTGAGCGACTGTGAGCCTGGCAGGTGAGAGAGATTTGTCCAGACAGTGGGCCAGGCAGGAAAACTCTAACTATAGTCTTAGACAACCCCTGTGAAAGGTTGTTCCACTCCTGGAGATATCATGACTCATAGGTTGAGAACCACACTGGCTTAGGCAGTATTTGCCATAGAGACTCATTTATCCCTCTCAATATAAAGTCCTCCATGTTCACCATGTTATTGTACAGATCAACTATATGACTTTTTTTTCATAGAAATAAAATCAATTCTGAAATTCATATGGAACCATAAAATTAATGCAGAAGATAACATGCTGAAACTATTTTTTAGCAGGAAGAATAAAGTCCAATGATGTCTTTTCATTTCCAGATCAAAGCTAAGCACAAACTTACATTGTCACAATAACCAAAGCAATACAGTAAACATCAGAGCCAACATAAATATCAAAATAATAAAATAAGAGCTTAACTAAACACACACACACACACACACACACACACACACACACACACACACACCACACTTATATATGGGTGAAAAAACTACACAAAAGAAAAATTTTTTTTCAGTAAATGATGCTGAAAACCTAATATCTATAAGAAAATACTGAAATATGTTTGCATTACATCACATTGAAAGATGAACTCAAATTGTATAATTTAACTGTAAATCTAAAACTATAAAACTTTGATTAGAAAAAATAAGAGATTTTATAACATAGACATAAACACTAATTTCTTAAATAAGACACCAAGAACTACAAAATCAAAGATAAGCATGGAAGACTAGAGAAAATTACCAAATATGTTTAGCAAAAGAAACATAACTAAAAGTAAAAATCAATGGATGAGGAGAAAACATTTTCAAACCACATATGCAGGAACAATATCCAACATATGTTATGAATGTAAATAACTCAACTCTACTTACAATAAGATAAATAAGTGAATAGTAACTGAAAGACTTGACTGAGAATTCCTCTCAAAAAGACATAGAAATGTAATAGTAAAGGGAAAAGATAATTGATGCTAATGTTCTTGGGGAAATACAAGTATAACTAAATTGTGATGTTACACTGGGTCTCTTATTGTTTACTGAGGGAAGGAGATGAGGGCAGAAAGAAAAATAGAGGAGGGAGAAAAAGAGAGGAAAGTAATTGGTATAGATGCAGATAAGTTGGAAATCATGAACACTTGAATATAATAAACACAACAGTGTCAATGGACAACTACTGTGGAGTTTGTTCAAAATGAACTAAGAACCAACTCCCAGACGATGCAGGGATTGAACACCTAGTCCTATACTCTCAACAACTGGAACTATACTTGTACCTCATGTTCATTACATTTTTATACACAACAGCTTAGGACAGTGTGATACACACACATAATTTTTTTTCATAATTTGAGCCAAGTGATGGGACTATATTTCTTGAATAATCGGTGTACATGCATGCATGAGTGTATGCATATGTGTGTGTGTGTGTGTGTGTGTGTGTGTGTGTGTGAGAGAGAGAGAGAGAGAGAGAGAGAGAGAGAGAGAGAGGATTTTGATTTTTTTAAAAAATTTATGAACAATTTTATTTAAAAGCCTCATAGTACCTTGACATTTTACTTTCACTTTAGAAACTTTAGTATCTATGAGCTTTCTAGCCTAATCACCTCTCATCCAGGTTATTACAGAAGTATCTTCACAAGTCACTCTGGCTGTGTCTCTGCTTTTCTCATTCTTGATTGAGCAACTAATGAACTGCCACCCTGCTCCAAGCCAATTAGTGATGTCCTGCTATTGACAATGTAAGTCTTTCTTAATTCCCATGATTGATTTCACTGAAAATGATCATCTTCAAACCCATCCCAACAACAGAGTTGCCCAAAACGTTCCCTCTTAACTACTGTAGGAACTTGATCTGGCAGAAGACAAGACAGAAAGATACTATGTTCAAGGGTCCTAACTCTATCTACATGGAACTGAAAGTTTTCCTGTGTCCTGCCCAGTCTGCAACTGCTCAGAACCAACTAAACACACAGAGGCTTATATTAATTAAGACTGCTCAACCATTAGCTTATGCCTACCACTGACTAGCTCTTACATTTAAACTCAGCCCATTTAAACTCTGTTAATCTATATGTTGCCATATGTTCTGTGGCTTTCCCTGTATGCCGTTACATGCTTCTTCCTGGATGGTGGGCTGGAATCTACTCACTCAGCTTTCTTCTTTCCAGATAATTTTTTTTGTTATATATAATTTTACTATGTTAAATTTAAAACATTCAATTTTGAAAATAAGAAAAGGGGAAGTGCTGGGGATGTCTTTCTGTATGCTGTGAATGTGTTGCTCTGATTGGTTGATAAATAAAATGCTGACTGGCCAGTAGCCAGACAGGAAGTATAGTATAGACAGGATAACTGGAGAGGAGAATCTAGGAATAGGAAGGCTGGGCCAGGAATCATCAGCCAGACACAGACGAAGCAAGATAAAAGAGAAAAGGTACCAAAACACGTGGCTAAACACAAATAAAAATTATGGGTTCCTTTAAGTGCAAGAGCTAGTCAATTACCTCATATTTTCTTGCACAGCAATGAAGGGTATTAAAAGAAATCCATCGGCTTCCTGTGATTCCTTACTTCCTAAAAGTGGATATATCATCAACTACACTGATGGTTTTGGTTAGTTACTTTGTCAACTTGACACAAGATAGAGTTATCTTGGAAGAGGACTCTCAATTGAGAAAGTCCTACCATCAAATTAGCTTCTGAGTAAGTCTGTGGTTGACGCCACCCCTGGCCAGGCAGTCCTGAGTTGTAGATGAAAGCAGTGTGAGAAAGTCATAAGGAAAAAACCAGTACACAACATTCCTCTATGGGCTCTGTTTTAGTTCCTGACTTGAGTTCTTGCCCTGCCATTCCTGGATAATGCATTCCTGCCGAGTTGCTTTTGGTCATGTTGTCCATCACAGCAATAGGACCCTAATTAATATACTAGCTGATGTCATTTACTTTGTAATAAAGACTTTCAAAATTTGCTACAATGTGATACAACATGCATATTTTCAAGGCATAGAACCTCCAATATCACAAATATCAATGTTTACCTTTTCCAGTCAAATGATGTTCTGATTTTGCCATGTTATAGAAAATTATAAACAATAATCTTCTTCATTTCTGATCTCCAACCAAAGCAGTCATCATGCTTAGGTTGATGTGTACCAAAGAACAATGGGGGTAACTGCATCTCAAAGTATAGCACACTGATAATCTGATTTTCTGTAGAAAGGAGAGATGGGAAATGTGGGCTGTTCCTCACTGTTTGGAATCCAACTGCAAGTTTTCCCACAGAAATTCATCAAAAGGACAACAGAAATGGTCTTTGATGTTGCTTTTGCCCATAAGCCTCATATAAACATAAATAATAGTTTATTATTATTATTTTAAATTATATGTGTAGGTGTGGGTTTGTGCAGATGAGTTCAGTGTCTATGGGAGTTGGAGAGGGCCTTTGGTTTCCTGGTGTTAGTTACAGGAAGTTAGATGCTACCCCACTTGGATGCTAGAAGCTGAACTTAGGTTCCAAGAATCAAACTCTGGTCCTCCTTAAGAGCAATACAAGAATACTAAGCCACATATCTAGCCCCTGTGCTGAAAGTTGTAATTTTGACTACCTGATAAGTACAGTTAATCATGCACAAAGTGTTCTCCCAGAATTGAACTGTAATTTCCCCCAGTTAGTAGACAGGGTTGAAAATAATTCTATAAAATCTACTATATAAGTATGTAAATTATTTGAAGAAATATTATACCTGAATTAATGTTAGGTGAGCACCAGAGACAAGCAGATAAAAGCTTTAAATTTTTACTTGCTAACTGCTCAAACTCTACATCTAGTGAATATTCAGTCTTCTTTTTTAAATTAGTCATAGGAAAAATCTACAATCAGATTATTGAATTCTTAGGTTACAAATTTCTTTAAATTCATTTATTCTCTATTAAGGATATTTAACAAATTAATAGGGAACATAAAAAATATAACACTCTCATTCACAGAAAGTTAAGGCCCAACACATTCAAAGGGAAAGAACACAACATGTATATATGGATATAACATATGAAATGTAACTTAGTACTTTAAATTTTACCATAAAAATTATGAGGTCTGTTTTTGTTTGAATCAATAACATAGTTTGGTTTCCTATCAATCTTGAGCAAAGAATTTTAGCTAAATTACACGCAATTTCCTGCTGCTACAGGGCACTGTGTGTTTTATTCTCCTCCTGTGTCTTCACACACCCTAGGTAAATACTGATGGAAACACTCAGGAGAATTGCTGTTTCTGTGTTAGAAGCAAATTAATGTCTGTGCTATCTAGTAAAACCATTCATCATGCTTAATGTTTACTTGTTGAATGAGGAAAAACCTCCCCTCTAACAGGCAGCTCTCTTGTGATGATAACTCAGTTGTAGACATACCAAAACAGTGGTGAGCAGACTAATTTACTATGAATAATACATTTGTGTTGTCTAGATCTCTTTAGGAAATAATCATTGCCTATAGAAAATGCTGGATTTAAAAAGAAGCAATCTGACATTGTCTGAAATGTAAAAGATTTGGGGGTAACCTGTGGCAATGACCTAATAAAAATAAAGTAGCACAGATTTCCTTTCATTGCAAATTCCTAAGCACAAGAAAATATAATCACCTCCCTTAATTATTAAATGCTAACCCAACTACCAAAAGCTATGTTTACATCCTTTCAAGTTGCTGTGCTTCATCATAGACATCAGGCTTTTAAAGTATGGTGAATGTTTGAGACTCATTGCTGCTTCTTCATGTCAAATTAAAGCATAACTGTATAATGCAATTATTTATATGCATTCACATAGCACAGATTATTTGCATATTCCCAGTGACAAGTTTCAAAGCCATCCAGTACCAAAATAAAATTCAAGAGGAAAAATACACCACAGAATCCATATCATTATTCAGAATTACTGCTGAGCAACAAACCCCCCAAGAAAGGCTTCCTCACCCGCTGAAAACATTACCAGAAGGAAAGAGCGGTGTGAGGTTTGGGTTTGAATTGACTTTGTCACAATCATTCCTTATTGTAGCTGTCTCAGAGAGCTCAATCCTTCATATGCACAGAAACAGCCCACATATCCCAAGGACATCCTTCTTCCTTTATTCTTCTCTCACATAAGACCAATACTTGGTTCAGCTTTAAGCTAGACACAATTCTTCCTTCTATTTTCTCTACACTAATAATAATGGTAGGACCTCTTTGCACTTGACAGGAAAACCACTTCTGATCTCCCTCAAGGTGCTTTGGATCTGCTCCAATCTCAATGAAGACCTAGTGGAGGAGAAAGCACTCTTGGTTTTGGCATTGAGAGTCAAGTTGTGAAAGTCCTTTACTGTTGCATGAATCCTAAATGGTCTTGTAATAAAAACCTGGAGTCAGATATTGGGGTAAATGCTGAAAGATCAGAGAGACAAAGGAACAAGCCACAGCAACTTCTCACCTTGCCATCTCCGCAGCCAATCTTGTCTCCACAAACCCTCAGATTGAATGCTTCTGAGTCCTCAGTAGAAAAGTCCTAATTCCTGTCTTCTCACTTCTTACATGCCTTTCTCTGCCCAGCCATTTCACTTCCTATTTCACCCTTTCCTAGTGATGGGAATAATGGCGTGTGTGCTTCGCAAATATTGGGGTTAAAGGCGTATGCCACCACTGCCTAGCTCTGTTTTTCTCCTAGACTAGATCAATCTTCTGTGGCCTAGTGTGCCTTTGAACTCACAAACATCCAGATAGATCTCTGCCTCTTAAGTGTGCCACCATTATATGACCTCTAGGTTTAATCTAGTGGCTGACTCTGTCCTCTGAGCTTCAGGCAAATTTTTTAGAATACAACATAGTATCACACTTTATTGATATTCCTGTTTGTGAGTTTTCTGAATCTTTGGTGGAAATGCTCTTCATAGAACATGTGAAAAGACTGGGTTCATGCCCAGCTTAAACATTTGTAATGGCTACTTTGACAATATGCTGACACCTCACAAAGTAGTTCTAAAGTAGACTGGTAAACCCTGATCTTCAAAGGAGGCTGAAGGCCTGAATTCTAACATGCAGAGGATTCCCTCTTCCTTTTTACTTGTCATATCAAAAAAAAAATTTGAAATGCAGAAGTAACACAACACACACACACACACACACACACACACACACACAAAGGCTACCATCCAGAATAAGTGGTATACAGTAAGCAGAAATCAAATGAAAAGCAGTTTGGGGGGCTGGGGCTAGAGAGTATTTTATGGAAAATGAAAATTATTTGAGCTTAAAAGGTAACAAAACATATATTTACAAACACAATAGCATACAAAAAACAGAACTAGATGTTTTTATTAGGAGAACTATTGTCTCTCATAAAGAACCTAGAAATCACTGCAAGGAAGACAGAGGCAATTAACTTATTAAAGTGTTTGCATTGGTAGAGTGATTGCAAAGAGGGATAACATAGGTTTGGGAGCAGTGTTCCCCACAGAAGAAGATGAAGATGCAGAGGTGGTATCATGAGGAGGTGTGAAGGTAGAAGATGCAGAGGGATAAGCAAGTGGATTCAGTAGAACCCTGAGAGGATTAGGCAGAGGAGACAAAAAGATGATTTGACAGGAAGATTGAAGCAGGCTTTTCAAAGGAAGCCTCTAGCCAGCTTAACACTCTAAAGCATTCTTTGCAGAGGGAAATTGACTTTTAAGAAATGCGTGGGAATCTCTCCCCTGATGATGGAGGAATTACCACACGGATCATACAGCCCCACAAAGTGAATGATTGTCCTGTGGTGAGCACTATGTGCAGTCCTCAGCTCACTTTCTAACATTTAATCTTCTCAGAAAATCTATATATTCTGCAGTTCTCACAGATTTTCTAGAAGCAAAGAGCCATTGATCAGTCCTGAGTCTTCAAGTTGACTTTCATGACCTCTTTAGTAAAAAGCAGTCTAGAGAAAAGGGACTTTCAGAAATCCATTATTTTGACCTTTCTAAAAGAAGAGATAGTCCTGGCTGACATCGATGGAGAATATTACTGGCCAGAGAGAGAAAAGGTCTTGAGCTGATGCAAAAGGCCTGGGGAATGTCACCGTCTTTTTGTTCCATAAACTGTGAGAAGAGATGGGAGACATTAGGTTACGTACAGGGTCAGATACAGCTGGAAGTGTACTGGGTCAGACACAGCTAATATTTTGCACAGGGTCAGGCACAGCTAGGTGATCCATCTCAGCATGTCCAGATCATGGAACAAAAGTAGTAAGAACTTGCTATTGGGAACTCTTGACAGATAGCTTGGACACTGACTCATTTTCAGGCTTCACCAAGACCCCAGATACCGCCCTTCTTTCCAGGGTAGATAGTAGCAAGATAGGTGAGCCAGGTGTATTTCTGTGTTCTAAGAGTTGTGAGACAGTCCTAAAAGCAATAAAGTGATGCACAGTGGGGGCACATATGCACTAAGAAAACCATTACTGGGGTGATGACTCAGTCAATACAGTGCTTACTGTGCAAGTGGCCTGAGCTCAGATCTCTAATACACCCATGTAAAAAGCTGGCCATGGCTGTACACACCTGTAACTAATCTAAAAAGGGGAAGGGGAGCTGGAAAGAGGAGTACATTTCTTAGCCCACTGGCCACTGCACCACTCAGAGTTCAGTGAAAGGTTCTATCTCAAAATAAGACAATGCCTATAGAGGACATTTTATGTTGACCTCTGGCCTATACCCATGTGTGTGCACGTGTATGTGTGAGCACTCAGACACACACACACACACACACACACACACACACACACACACACATGCATATACATATATATTTGAACATGGACACAAAAACAAACATTAATACACATGAATTACCCAGAGGAGTGGGTGGGACTCATGGGACAGGATTTGAAAAAAAAAGTTGTACATGAGCTGCTGCAACTTTAAGACAAGAGGCAAGTGACCTTGTCCAAGATTTGAGTAGTGGCTGCTGGAGGATCATAATCACAAGTTGCTCAAAGTTGGACATTGTTAATTCACTTCAGAAGCCCACCAGACAAGGAGCTGAGACCATCCACCCCAGGGAGTATCCAGCAAAGCTACACAGCACACTAGATTCATAAAAATATCTGATATTTCTCTGCTGGTTGGAAGTCAAAATTTGCAAGAGAAGATAAAGGAGAGCAGAAGAGCAAAGGATATTTTAACCTAAAATAGCTCTGTAGGAAAAGATTGATTGACGTTCTCAGATAGGTGTAAACTTACTCAATGGAAATGAAACAGATGGCCCATATATACCCATTCTGAGTAGGTTTTTCAGAGCAAGAGAGCAAGAACACAAAATGGTAATACATCATTAATGCTGTGATGAGATTTGGAACTTGGTTTTATTTTATGATGTTCCATTCATAATCATCATGTTTTCAACTTCAAAATGAAATGCAATATTAAAATGATCAAATACTTAAAACTTTTCATGTTTGTACCTACAAGAAAGCCTTATACATTTCTTTGTGGTAATGAACTCTGATAGTTTTCAATATCAGGTAGGAGTCAATAATTACAATGCACTGTGACTATTTTTCTGGAGTCAAGACTGGTAGTGTACTCCACATGTTACAACCTCAGCAGGCTGAGGCTACATGAAAAGTTAATGAAAGATGATGAGACCATCATGGCTTTAAAACAAAAACTATAACATGAAATATTTTTACTTCTTATTAATGTTCCTTAATGATCTCACTAAATTATGTATTTCTAAATGTTTATGTCAAATTTTATTCCAATTTTTCTAGATTTTTTTAGGTTTAAATTGGGAGCATGACTGTGTGTTAATGTATATGCACACACTACTACAGGTGTCCTCAGAGGCCAGACAAGGTGTTGGCTACCCTGGAGCTAAAGTCACAGAAAACAATGGTCTGCCCTACATTGTCCTGAAAACTGAATTTAGGCTCCATGAAGAGCAGTATAGTATGTTAGCCTAGGAGCCATCTCTATAGCAGCCTTACTTTTAAAATATAATTGTTACTCAAAAAAGCCAGAAAAATTTAAGTCTTTTAGGATTTCTTGTCAGTGACCTATGACATCGATAACTTTTTTGTTTTTGTTTTGATTTCACAGAATTGAGAACTTGCAGTGATGAAGCATTTTATTGAAGAGGTCAGAGATCATGACACCCAAAGAATCAGGGGCTTTCTGAGGATTGACTACACCTTCTTACAATTTTTCGCTGTTTTTAAATCAATTATTTTGTGTTGTACTTACATGTTTTTTTTTTTTTAATGTATGTTTTGCTTGCATATGTATCTGTGTACTACATGCATACAGTACCCTCAAAAGTCAGAATTAAGCATGAGATACCATGGAACCAGAGATAGAGACAATTGTGAGCTGCCATGTTGTTACAGAGAATCACACCAGGATCCACAAGAGGAGCTTCCAGTACTATTAACCCCAGAAGAATAACTCCAGCCCTTTGTTTTGTTTTGTTTAACAAGTTTTAAAAGTTGTCAGAGACCAAGTAGACACAGACTGTCTTCGTTATGGTTTCTATTGCTGTGAAGAGACACCATGACCATGGCAACTCTTCTAAACAAAAGCACCTATTTGGGACTGGCTTACAATTTAAAGAGTTTAGTCTATTATCATCATGGAGCAGGACATGGTGGCATGCGGGCAGACATGATGTTGGAGAATGAGCTGAGAGTATATATCTTGATCTACAGGCAGCTGAGGTTATTTGTGTCCTACTGGCCAGTCTTGAGCTTATAAGATGTCAAATCCCACCTCCACAGTGACACACTTTCTCCAACAAGACCAGATCTATTTCACAAGGCCACATCTCCTAATAGTGCCATTCCTTGTGGGGACTATTTTTTTCAAACCACTACACAGAACAAGAATTTATCAAGAAAGACTCAAGGCATGGAGAATACCCACAAATACCTTTGTATATTATTTCATAAAATTATTCATGGTAGTATTGAGACTTGTCCTAGCCTAGCTCTAGAGATATAATCTCCACATACATTCTGATTCCATAATCATAAGAATATTTTAGAAATTCTGTTTGCATATACCTCTATAATATTTATTTTTCAATAATCAAGAATCAAATGAATCAAACATTATTTAAATTACACCAATAAAATTGTGACATTCCTCTTCAAAACCTATTGCCATTGCTACAATCCCTCCACACATTCTAAGGTATTATAACATGAAAATTATCTCTCCTATAGATTCAAATTTTCAACATGTTTAAGTGAAGATATTTCAAAAATATTTCTAAATGATTTCTATTTCTTGGACATTTAAATAAAAAGATGATATGGATAAGATATTAAATAAATTTGTGAAATGATGCTGCTGAATCACTATTTGGTTTCATTTTCCCTCAAAGGAAAAGACTATTTAAATGATATCAGACAATTTAGTGCAGCTCTGGGATATTTTACATCCATACCTGTCTACACAATCTGAAAAGTGGAGCTTAGTTCAACATTTTTCAATCACAACTACCATCTATTTTATTGCTTATTGGTTTTCAGTAAAACTTTTAATTTAACTATAAGAATAGACACATCAATAATTTTGCCCTCCATATAATATCAAAGACATAACCAAAATGCCACTTCTGCATCTATTTTTCCTCTCAAAATTACATATCAAATCATAAGAAAATAGCTAAATATTTGTAAATGCCCATTATAATAGTTGCTAATCAGTTCTTGGAATTGCATAAATGACAAATCCATAAGTAAATAGCTAAATATTTGTAAATGTTCTTCATAATAATTGCTAATCAGTTCTTGGAATATGTTTGACCCTTGGGAAGTACTAAGATCTCTCTAGTGATGTTGTTTGTACATAACAAAGCAATTTCTCTTTCTGAAAATATAACATAAGCCTACACATATTGTTAAGCACATTTTGATAATTGGTTTAGGAAACACAATTGAAACGGGCTCTTTATTGGGTGATTTGTCTCTTTTTATTTCCTTCTTCAATTAACATCAGTGAAATTGGCTATTATTTATACATCAGTAATTGTGCAAATGCATATAATGCTAAATTCATGGTTACATTCCAATATCTCAATGTATTCTTTCTCCCATGCTACATAAAAAGTTGTTACAAACCAAGGTGTCTAAACAAAATCCACTATTTATTTGACAGCTTCCATGGGACAAGAATGTGGGTATCAATAACCACATTTTCTGCACAGGCTTCTACTCATCAGGTAGAAATCTGGATGTAGCTGAGACTTCCATCTCATGGAAAGTTTGAAGGTCAGTGCTGGTTAGTCTTTGTCAATTTGACATCAACTGGAGTCACTTGGGAAAGGGAACTTCAATTGAAAAATTACCTCCATCAAATCTGCCCTTGGACATGCTGTTGGAGAGGGCCTAGCTCACTATTGGTGATACCAGCCCTGGCCAGGTGGTCCTGGGCTATATAAGAAAGCAGGATGAGCAAGCCGTGTAGAGTAAGCCAGTAAATAGTATTTAATCATGACCTCTCTTTTTATTCCTGCCTCTGGGTGCCTGCCTTGAGTTCCTGTTCTGACTTTCCTCAGTGATAGACTGTGACATGTCAGTGCAAGCCCAATAAATGCTTTCCTCTCCAAGTTGTTTTTAATTATGGTGTTTGTCACAGGACCAAATGAATTTGCAATAATGTATACATTGTAGTCAGAGGGAAATCAATGTTTATTAATCAGTATGTGTGACATTGAAAGGATATTATTTTTAATTATCTTAATTTAATTTAATTTAAAATATAATTTTATCATTTACCCCCTGCAATGTTCACTCTACTCCCTCTCAAATTCTCGGACTCTTTCTCTTTAGTTGTTAATATATATATATATAAATTTGGGGTCCATTAAGTGTGACTTGTATGTATGTGTTTCTTTGTTTGATCATTTGGTACTGGATAACAGACCAATTTGGATGGGGAAAGTCTCACAGACTTCACCCCTAACTGAAGAGCTACAGGCAATTAATGATTCAGAGATTAATTCTTAACTCTGTGTGCTCCAGTGAAACTTTGTAATTTACAAAAGCAGGTAGGAGCACATGTGACCTAGAGAATGTAGTTCATGAAAGCATGTAAGGAGCACTTGTGACCTAGAGAATGTAGTTTGCTAACTCTGCTCTGGACCGCAGTGCAGTTGATATTATACAATATTGTTGCAGGTTCTGGAATACTGGGGCACAGTCTTGTGCGATTCCAGTAGTCTGTCAGTCCCACATCCAAGCCCACAAGAAAGAAAAGAGAAACTGCATAAGTGCATCTGGAGTATTAAAGACAGCCAAGAGGCCACAACCTAGGGACATCTACTTCAAGGTCATAGGCAGAGAGAGCAGTTACCTGCTACATCTCTAGAGCTCAGGAGTCAAAGACATCAACACAGATTCTGAAGACAGCAGGGCCACGGATTGGTCCAAATGATACCATGACCACAGTTGACAGCCCTGGCCACCCAAATCGCCCTGGCACCAGCAGTAGCATAGCCCTCAGACAAAAACATGGCCAGAGGGTTGTGGCCCAGACACAGGCATCCATGTGGCCCTGGTAGCAACATGGGCCAGAGACTTCAGCATAGACCCTGGCTGAGGCAGCACCATGGACCCAGACAAGGTTCTCAGCAGCAGCCCAGGCCAGGTTGTCACTATAATCCCCTGAGGCCATGAAAATTACCCAGATTAGCATGCCCTCCTGAAGGACACTAACCTGGCCCCACCACAGGCCTTTGCATGGCCCCTAGTGATAACAGGCGCCATAGACATCAACTCAGGTCCCCTCAGCTGCTCTAGTGCCCCAGATCAATACCTGGTCTTTGGTCATAGTCCAGGCCCACACGGAGAGATTTTCAAGGAGCTATAAAAGTGGAATGCATGTTTAGACTTTGTTTAATACTTTCCTTTAAAATCAACTCACAATATCTATGAAGCATTAACTTCCACTACCTAGTTTGACTATAATAAGGGTATAAATGTTTTACGGGGTGCACATCCTCAGAATTTTCTAATTGTTTTCAAGCCTGCACTAAGTCATACATGCCTGTAAATGGCTTTCTCATAAATTCAGCTGCTGAACTTTTCCCCCCCAGAGACTGCTGCGTTTACCAATATTGTTTTTAACACTGGAATAACTAAGCTGCATTAAAGGTTTATTAAATTATGCTAGAATGAAGATGTTTTTGCTAGGCTTCATTTTTATTTTACTTGAAATTCTTTTCTTGGTGTGTTGTAGACTGGACTCACTGGAAACTTCTTGGGGTCATCCTGCCTATCCTACTTTAACGTGTGTTTAGTTAGTATGGGGTATGATAGACATTGTTGTGACATTTGCATACCTATGTTGTTTATTATACTTTGCTGGCATTTATTAACTGTCACCTGCTCTTGTCTCTTTTCTATCAAATAACTTAAGGAAGAAAGGCTTATTTTTGGCTCACAATTCAAGGGCTCAGTCTGTTCAAACAGCGAAGTCACCCTGACTGAGTTGGAGACAGCTGGAGATAGCTCATCCACAGTCAGGAAGCAGAGAGAGATGAGTGCTGGTGGTTGTGTTTTACACCTTTTGTGCAGCAGATGGAATATACTGCCCATATTCAGATGGGTCTTCCCTCCTCAACAAATTTAACCCGGATATTCCCTCACAGACACATTCAGGGTCTTATCTCTTAAGTGATTTTCTTCACCAACCAGAAAAAATAAATATAGGAAAACATCATTGTCTATGGGAGAACTGGGACAAAACTACAATTACTTTCATTTTTATTAATACTTTGAGATACACACAACTGTTCCTCAATGTGGTCAGGAGTACTAAGTATGTGAAGGTCCAGGGCCACCTAGATACTTTCTAATTCAGTTTAAGTCCCCAGTTTTTGAAGTACAGGTTGAGTTGCTAGGTAAATCAGTACCATAGTAATAACATCTGTAACCTATTTTCACATCTTGCCAAGTGATTAAACTATGCTGATTTTCAGACCATTGTGGCTCTGCAAGTCATTTGAAACTGAGTGTGTTATCAAGGCATTTTTCATCTTCATCTTTTTGCTTTGGAAAAGGTAAACAGCTGCATTTGATAATAAAAGGGCTGCAAGAGTGTAAATTGAGACATAATGGCAAGTAAATACATTTATGTTTTTCATAAAATAAATGAGTGTACTCATAGGTTATGCTTCTTTTTGTCAGTTGCTAATTCCTGAATCATCCCACCAATTTCTTGTGGCTCTATTATATTAATAATGATAGTCTAATTGTCTGTGGCCTATATCACAAACACTCAAGTAAATAAACAAAAATGTCAAATCAACAGGTATATTGCTTGTTTAGCATGCATGAAGCCTTGTGTTTGATTCTTAGAACCATCTAAAACCTAGCATATTGGCATACAGTTTATTCCCCTCACTGAGAAGGGAAATCCAGGAGGATCAGAAATTCAAGGTCATTTGGAGCTACATTGATAGTAGCCTGAGGTACATGGAGCACTTTCTCAAACAGAAATGAAGATTGCAGAGATGAGAAATATATTGGATAAAAGTACTTCTTCCCCACCCTTGAAAAACTGAGTTGGGATTCCTAGACCCCAAGTAAAAAGCTGATATTGTAGATAGATTATGCATGAATGGGTGTCTTACTGTAAGAAAAAAAGGCAGAGACAAAAGAATCATAGAGAAGCTTGCAGGCTAGCTGTCCTGAAGTAAACAGTGAAGCAGCAGAAACAAGACAAAGTGTAAGTGAGAGCCAACTGCCAAAAGTGTCCTCTGCCAAAAGTGTCCTCTGACTTGTACATCTACTCTGTGGCATTACCATATCTGCACCCATAACACACACACACACACACACACACACACACACACACACACACCATACACCCAAATGAACACACATAGACATCCAAATGGACATAGGTGTACACACTTGTATACACATGCACATACATACAGGGGCATACACACACACACACACACACACACACACACAAATGAACATACACCCACACCCAAATGCACACATGTGTACACACTTGCACACACATACAAGGGCATACACACACTCATGCACATATTCACACATTCACAAACACACATGCGCACATTCAAACACACATTCACATATTTGAACATGCTTGAACACACATACAATTAAGCTAGTAACATTATCTTTCAACAGTTTCACTTTTTTCTTATCTGTTTCCTTCTCCCTTTGCCTTTCTATTTTTGAGAAGACATATTTTGCTAAGGCTTCTTTTAAAATATTAATAAATGCAATGACATATATCCCACCCCATATTTATGCACTGCATATTGGTGTTAGTTAACTGTTTGTAATCATTGCTCAGAAAAAATTTGGTGAATGTTCACTTGTGACAGTATGCAGGACATGTAGTAACTTAACAGAATGTTTTTAGTATAAATTGTTCCAGTGAGGGAAGAAATCTAAATGCAACCTATTAATTCTACTCCTTTATACATTACCCACATGTATTTTGATATTATGCTTAAAAGCTAATACTTAGTTGTGAAATGAGAAGTTAAAAATCCATATCTGATTTTAAAAAATACCTACAATAAAATGTACTTTTTTAAAAAAAACAAGTATCATTGTAAACCCTAGATCAGCTTTATCGTACTCTTGGTCCTTTCAACATTTAAATGGCTTTTGATTGACTGCCTCATATTTACAGAACATGTCAAATATTTATAATACTTTGTCATTCTATCTCTGACAGGTCCACTTAATCTTTTTTCTCTTTATCCCCATTTGCTTTTATTTGTTTTGTTTTACTCTGTAAAGCTAGTCAGTTGGCATAAGCCAGTAAAAATGTCAGGAGGTAGCAGAAATAAAAATTATAACCTTCTCTCCCTCCAAAGCAGCCTTCCTATTTTTATCATACACTTCAGTAGTTCAAGCCCTTTAATTCCCAGTTAAGTTGAATGCAGTAGTCATCAATATGTTTGTAAAACCATAATTTAAACCAAATTTAAACTAGTCATCTATTTCTTTTTTCCATATGGTTGAAGTTTAAAATAGAAAAGACAAAGAAGGCACACAAGGAAACTGCATGCTGATGGGCAGTGGGATGCTCTAGGCACCTTCCCCCATCATTACAGCGATCTGTTCTCAGTTTCCATTAATCAGTATTGTCAACAGCATGCTGAGTAAAGGGGGGCCAAGATGTCCTTGTTTACCATGAGACTGTCAACAATTTCCAACATCCTAGAATTCACCTTTCAAAAGAATGAGCTCCAATAATTACACCATTAGCTCACATCAGAAAAGAAGCTCCATCAACTCGGCTAACAAAGGCAAGCAACACAGATGCAAAGCCTCCGTTTGGGAAAGGCTGTGCTCTCTCTCCCGTTCCAGAATAGATATTGGGGAAATTAAAGATCTAAGTGCTGATGTTCAGATACAGGTTTGGAACGTTCTTAACAGTTATTTCATTGAGGTGCCTTATGCAAAATGGAGCACCAGGAGACTCAGCTGAAAAGAAGAACGGAGAAAGAAGGAAGGTCCTAGATAACCTGAGCTGTGGAGGAATTTCCTCAGCCAAATGTCCATGACAAGCTCCCTACTGGCATCTCTTCTGGGAGTGTAGCCCCGGCTGTATTTACTTTCTCCCTGAATGCTGGCCTCTTGAGAAACAGGTATAAGACATGGTTATCCATGACCATTTTCTTCAGTTCAGCTCTCAAGAATTATAAACAAAAGTTCTGCACTGAAGATGCTTCCAGAAGTGGTGAAATATGTTTGTCCTTACTGAAGATAAAACTGAATGGATCATCTATTGTGAATCAAAGATCAAGTTATCCACTTGTCACATAAATCCAGTTACTGTCAGAAGCTGTGCATAGAAATCCACATATAGATGCCTTATACTGTATTTTCTGTTCAAAGATGCAATGACTTGAAAATCAATCTTCTAAGAGAAACACTCATCTTCAAAATAATATAACATATAAAGAAAGTAGCATGTGGGACAGCAAACCTCTTGTGTAAAAGGCTATATGGAGGATCAGGAGCTGTGGGGGCTTTGCCTAAACTCCTCACTGCAGCTTATGAACAATGAACACAACTGCTTGTCATATGCAAATGAGCATGACTAGGAGCCAATAAACCTTTACTGAAGTAACTTTGCAACCACAGACCGTTCAGTGACTCTTGAACTTGTTCTTTAAATTATCCTTGCAATCAAAAAGTACTTTACTTAAAAAAAAAAAATTGTGTGCAGAACTGACACATATTACATACAATGATATATATAATATATGTGCATATTTTTATATGTTGCTGAGAAAGGAGTAATGGAGAAAATTGGTTACTTTAGGATCTTCCTTCTTTTACTTAAAAACTAAAGATAGAGGCATGAACGTGGGGATTCGGATGATGACTTGCAGTCGGAACTATGTGCCTAGGATCAAGGCAGAAGGCTGTGGGGAGGAGTTCATGCCATGAGAAGAACCTGCAGAAGGAATAAAAAGCAACAGGCCTGTAAAACACCCATGGAAGATACAGAAACTGTATGTGACCTATGAGGTATCTAATGGTGAAAATGTGAGGATGCTGGGCCCCTCAAAGTGCCAATTTGGGAGTCCCAGAACTGGCAGCAGCAACTGGCCCACATCTGAGTCATGAGAAGCAAGAAGGATGCACCTGTGAACCAGCTAGGAGCCCAGCACTGCTATGACGCTAGTGCAGCCCCCACCACAAGGTACAGAGGTACCAGGTTCTCCTGTCAGGTTTCAGCAGGTACCATGAAGCACCTACAGGTCTGGGGCTTGACTGTGGAAAGCATCCTGCAGTCAGATGATGACATGCTGGGCACACTCATCTACCCTGTGGAGGCACAAGGTGAAGTTCATTAAGCAGACAACCACCATCCTGCAGCAGCACTATGAAGGGGGCATCCCTGATACCATGGCAGAGCTGGTAACCTTGCCAGGTATTGGGCACAAGATGGCATATTTGGCTATGGCTGTGGCCTGGGGGACCACAGCAGACACAGCTGTGGACACACATGTGCACAGAATTACCAACCAACTGAGGTGGACCAAAAAGGTGATGAAATCCTCAGGGGAGACATACACAGCCTTCCAGGAGTGGCTACTCTGGAGGCTGTGGAGTGAGATCAATGGGTTATTGGTGGGCTTTGGCCAACAGATCCGCCTTCCTGTCTATCCTCAACACCAGGCCTATCTCAACCAGGCCCTGTGTCCTCATACCCAGGACCTCTAAGGTTCATAGGACTTTCTCTGGCTAGTGTCTGCAAAGTACCTTTGTGGGGAGTGGTAATAAAGTTTGAGGTTTGCAAGGTGTGTAATAAAGCTGAGGGGTTATTTACACTTGAAACAAAAAATAAAAACAAAGTATTTACAAATTTGGTTTATTAAAATATAAGCCTTATAAAATGTATAAAATTGAGTTGGAGTTGTAAAACTATTATCTTAGGTCCAGTAAGATGGCTCAAGGATAAAGTCTCTTTTTCCCCAGTCTGATGACCTGAGTTAAATCCCTGGACCCACCAGGTTAGAAGGAGAGAACCAACTTTTGTAAACTGTCCTCTGCCCTCTATAGTCATGCCGTGGCATGTAGGTGCGTCTCTCCACACCAATACACAAGTCAGTAGGAGAAACCACCTCTTTCTTGGAATGAACAAAGATAGACAGGGCTTGAGGAGAGGATAAAAAGAGGAAGAAGAGGACAGGAGCACAGCACAGCCCTTCAGTGTATCATGGAGACTATACTTAGGCACCCTCCTCCTCTTTATTTAATAGTCTTAATGACTGACAAAAAAATTCCCATAGTAAGTGGTCATTTACCAATGATTTGTCTTAATAAAATCGAACACAGTGAATGTTGTACCACCTGACGCAAATGGAAATTAACCATTAAGTAACATGCATTTTGAACTACATGCAGATTTTAGATATTTCATATGGAGACATATAAAAACTCCTTTAAGCTGCTTAAACAATAGCAATTTCACACAGCAAGGTATTTTTTTTTAATAAAATTTGGGTTTATTGTGAATGTTCAAACCTGAAGAATCCTAAAATTTTACTTGACACTAATTGAAACTGAATAATATGCCAAACGATGTCTCAAGTAACAAAAAGTGAGAATGGTGGTTGGAAAGGTGGCTTGGTGCTTAAAGAACTTGGTGCTCCAGTGGGAAACCAGAGCATGTGTGGACAGCGGACCAAATTCTGGCTCCCTGCTAGAGCACCAAGAGAATCCACAGAATCAACTAACCTGGGCTCATAGGGGCTCCCAGAGACCAAACAGATAGCCAGGGAGCCTGCATGGGACTGACTGAGGTCCTCTGCATTTATGTGACAGTTGTTTGGCACAGTCTTCTTGCAGGATTCCTAAGAGTAGAAGCAAGGGCTGTCTCTGACTCTTTTGCTGGCTTTTGGGACCCTATTCCTCATACTGGGATGCCTCTACTGGACTTAATGCAAGGCAAGATGCTTAGTCTTACTTCAACTTGATATGCCATGTTTTGTTGATATCTGTGGGAGGCCTGCCCTTTTCTGAATAGAAACTGAGGGGGAGTGAGTGGGGTTACAGAAGGGAAGCAGGGAGTAGGGATTTGGAGGACAAGAAGGAGGGAAAACTGTGAGTGGCCTGGATATAAAATAAATAAATAAATAAATAAATAAATAAATAAATAAATAAATAAATAAATAAATGTTTTCAAGAATAAAAATATAAAGATTTTTAACTAAAGTTTTATTATGCCATTGTAAGAATTGACTGCCAATTTCCCCACCATATGACTGAAAGACTTTCTGTTCTTTTCCTTTGATAATATATTCAACACATAACACATAGAAGTAAAATTGCAAATGCAGTTTTGGAAATTTTTTTTGAAACAATGACTTTTAAAATATATTTTACTTTTCTTTGAGAAACTTGAACAATATATTTTGATCACAATTATCCCCTTCAACTCATCATGGATCTACCTTTCATTCAATAGACACCCAATTTCATGGTATCTTAAAACAAATCTAGTCCAATTAGTGCTTTCTATAGAGTCTTGGCTGTGTGGCCCTTCATTGGTGTGTGGCTGACCCAGGGACCACATCCTTAAAGAAAACCAACCTCCCTTTCTCAGAAGCTACCAATTTTCAGTATCTCTTCATCTAAGAGTAGCTCTTTATGCCAAACTTAACCATCTACGCTAGGATTTTTGTCTTCCTCATGCTTTGACAAGATTAATGCATGCTTTCACAATTTCTATGAGTTCAAATGTGCAAATATTCTCATATGTCTTGAAAACATGGTTCTATTATAATTTTTTAATATGGGGAATAATAAATTGTTTTGCCAAAGTCTCACCTTAGTCTATAAAGTAAAACACCAAGTCCCTTTATAAGCAATAAAAAAGTAACAATGTGGTTCTAAAGAAGGCTTATCACTCCATGTTTAATATGATGTATCTATATGATCACAGATAATTGGTACATATGTGGGTAAAATTACACTTTTCAGGTTTATCTTTGTAATTACATCTGAAATGGCCCCTTGTAGTTAGAGTTTTCCTGCCTGTCCCACAGTCAAGAGAAATCTCTCTTACCCACCAATCCCACAGTCACTCAGATCCAACCAAGTAAACACACAGAGACTTATATTGTTTATAAACTGTATGGCCATGGCAGGCTTCTTGTTATCTACTTCTTCTGTCTTAAATTAACCCATTTTTATTAGTCTATGCTTAGCCACATGGTTAGTGGCTTACCAGTACCTTACATCTTCCTTGTCATGGCAGCAGCTGGCCTTGTCTCTTTCCCCAGGCTTCCACTTCCCACAATTCTCCTCCTCCTTTTCCTGCCTACCCTATCCTTTCTGTCTGGCTACTGGCCAATCAACACTTTATTGTAACCAATCAGAGCAACACATTTGACATACAGAACATCCCACAGCACTTCCCCTTTTCTTTTTTCTTCTTTTGAAAAGCAAGGTTTTAACTTTTATGAAGTACAATTTCAGATAACAAAACAATTATGTAATTTTAAAGATGTATTTTATTATGTATTTGTATGTGTGCTCAGATCTCTGTTTGCCACATATACAGGTGTATGTGTGCTTACAGAGGCAAGAAGAGGCCATCAGACCCCAGAATCTCCAATCAGGGTGACAGTGAGCCAGCCCCTCAATATCAGAAATCAAAAGTCATTCTCTGGATACTCGTAACCACGGAGACACCCCTCTATCCTGACCATCAGAAAATCCTTTGCAATCTTAATCTGAATTTAGAATTTGTAAGTGAAGTCTGGTGGGCTGGTTGGATGCTTATGTGAGAAGATCTACATGCTACACAATTGCCTGGACTTTCTTACTGCACACCTCTGCTGCCATACAGTATTTATAATACTCCATGTATACAACACTTCAGTGACACCACAATGTGCAGGGATTCAGCAGATCACAAAACAGAAATATGGTAATCCCATTCTATCAATAATGAGTAATGAGGAACATTGAAAGCAAAAGGCAGCCAGGCTTTGTTTGTATTGGACCCCTAACTTGATTCTAACTGAAACAGAAAGAAAGCAGCAACACTGAACAGAATGTGAATGACTAAGACCATATCACCTGTACCTATGTCTATATGTTGCTGCTCTAAAACATCCAAAGGGTTATGTTCAAAGAGAGAGAGACAGAGAGACAGAGAGACAGAGAGAGAGAGAGAGAAGAAAAACTGATATCCATATATAGTTGTTTAACTATACTTTCTTTTTTTCTTCAGCCCTTCCTTGGCCAACAGAAAATCAAGTTAGAGACTGTTGGTAAGTAAGTCTCTGTGTATGTGTCAATAAATGGCATAAAAATTTGTGAGCTAATTTGTAATATATTTCTTCATTTCTGGTAAAAACAAAATACATATGCATGTGCCAACTGTAAATTGTATATCGATGAGTCCACATGTGCATCAATTTCTTTTGTGTTTGCATTCAAAATAGGCACTGCATAATGTAGAGAAAAATAGTCCTTTAAGATTGTGTCCTATTTCACAAGATTGCATAAGGATGGTTACCCAATTTGGACAGAGGGGAAAGATGATTACATATCCATAATATGATAAATATCATGAATATTATACTGAAAATGGATATATAAAATTCTGTGTACAAGTATGGAATAGCTACTTAAGTGGTACTTTAAATCTTGGAGACATATTTTTCCTTAAATTGATGATGGCATTTAATAGACACACTAACTTTCTTCTCATCTGTATCTCTATCATTCCTTTCACAGGAAAGCAATAACAAGTCAACACAATAAAATCTTGAACTTCTCTGGTAATATTCTGAAATTATTTTAAAAGACACAATAGACTGTTCTTAAATTACTTTATTTTCTCTTAAGTTTTCATATCAAATACCCCATAGAAAGTGTTAAATATAAGAAAAGTATATAAAAGCATTTATTATTTTTTATTTATTTATTATAAAAATTTGCATCAATTGAACATAAATTCATTTAACATGAATGAGTAAGTACATAGTATCTATCTCTTCTGCTTTTTATAATATTCAGGTGCATAAAATGGAAATCAACCATAGAACATAAAGTATTAAATGGCATAAACTCAGAAAGAAATAAAAATGTTATTTCTCATATGTGGAGGCTACCATTTAATGTATATATACATGTATATATGTAAACTGGTATACTTGTAGGTTAAGTCTCAAAATCTAGAAAAGAGGTAGAGAAGGTGATACAGGGTGAAGAAAAACAAGGGAGAGGGACAGAAGGAAATGAAAAGGACAAGAGTCAGGGACAGTCAACAAAGGAGCACCAGGGGATTGTGGGAGATGGGATAAAGAACACTGAAAACACACACTTTTCTCAAATATATTTTATTGGAATATAATAAATGATATGCTAATTAACAATTTCAAAAATTAAATGAGGAGTATACATATAGGGATAGATCATGAAAGATGCGTATTTTCCCCAAATTTCTACTATGAATAAAAGTAGGTTCTCATCAAAAGTCAACCAGTTTTTGCAATGATAACCACAAGAATCTTAAAGTTCACATGTCATTCCAACCCAATTAACTACTCCTACTACAATCTATAATTGTATGGTAATTAAGTAACTTATCAAGAATAACATGGAAAAATAAGACATATTAGTAGGAAGTTGAGCATAGCTGCCAGAATATTAAGAAGAGGTGGGTAAATGGTTTGTGTAACTGTTATTTAATTCTATCACACTTTGATAAGTATATACTATTTGTATAGGCTGGCACAAAATAAGGCCTTGCTCTTCTATCCAAAGCCCTAGCCAGTTGCTATTCTCCTCATAGTAACCTATATTGTTTTTCATCTGTCTTACAAGATCAGAGAGATACATACATACATGAAACATAACATAAGACTAAAGGCACTACATGTGATGACTTAGCCTTCATTCCCAACTAGACTGGATTTGGAATCCCAAGTGGTATGTCCCTCTGGGCATGTCTGTGACTGTGTTTCCAGATAGGTTTAACAGCTGATATAGATGGCATTATGTCATGGGTTGGGAAACCACACTGAATAAAAGGGAAGGGATACAGTGAATGAGTCATCAGCATTCACCCCTTCTTATTCTCAGCTGTAGATGCCACATGACCAGTGAGTCTCCTCCATGATGGTGAGACAAAGTCAGCCTTTGTTTCTTATATTGTTTTTATCAAGTATTTTGCCACAGGAAGGAGAAAAATAAATAAGGGAAATTTGTAAAGAGAAGTCTACCCATGATATCCTTCCTCACAATAGAGTTTATGTTCCAATCAGCTTTGGAGGACAGGGATTGAGGACAGTTCCTTTACACTAACTAAATCCAATATTACATCTCTTATAATCAGCCCCACATAATTCTACACATATTATTAACTGTAAAATTCAAACAATTTTTTTTGGCTGCAAGATGGCTGTCTTGGTAAAGGCCCTTGCTTCCATCTTAAGTGTCATCCCCAGGGCTCATATACTGAAATATGATTTATGCATTTCCTCCTCTGGCTGCTGTACATATGTGTACATACCCTTATACACAATAAATAAAGAACTGCTAAATGTAAATATTTAAAAAGGGATTTTCTATTTTCAAATGAAGAATAGTCAAATTAATCAACACCCACTAATAGACATGTCTAGAACCTGATTTTATTGTTGCTGTTGTTGACCTGATTTTACAAGCTACACACATTTATTTTTAACATGCCCATGGCTTGGCTGTCATCTGGACTCAAGGACAGTGCTGGTTTTCTGATTTTGATGCCTAAATCATATTTACTCTCACTAATTTTTTCAGGTCCAAATGACTACCAAAACTACAACATCAGAAATTAACATGCTGTAATTACCAGAGTAAGATATAAGGCCCAATAAACAATTTATTCTTATTTCTACTAGAAGAGTTTTCACCAGCTCTGTGTGCACTTTAGCAAATCAGGATTTTATAAATTAGAAAAAAAAAAGTAAGTGAACATTCGCTCTCATGCACTTAGCAATCCATTAAATTATTTTGCATTCCATACTTCACCTCAGTTCCAAAGTTTATAAATAATTGCCCCAAATCCCCAGTACAAACTACCTCTGCCACCAGGAAATGCCCTACAATATACATTACTTGAACACATCATTAGAGCAATGGCAGATGCATAATTTATTAATGAGTCAATGGTAGACTCCAGTAATAGCACAAAGTTGTATGTAATAATATACTTGGCTGCTTCAAAACAAAGGAGTTAATATAGCCAAGAGAACAGATGGAATATTTTCCCAGAGAACTAGAACTAATTTTTAATAAAATAATCTAAACTCTATAAAAAGTTGAATAACACTAAATTTTAAAACTCAGTATGCATTGTCAGCTGACTGACCCCAGCTGATGAATGTTTCAGGAAGGTGAAAGGGAACACCGGTACGACGGTGCAGGAACAACAGCTTGTATTGCTCTTACAGAAGACATGACTTCAGTCCCCAGCACCCAGGGGCAGGGTACATAACAGCCTGTAACTGCAGCTCCAGGGCAATGCAATGCTTCTCACCTCCATAGGCACTCACAAACAAAAACCCACACGTGTATACCCACACATGTCTCTGTGAGCCCTTACGATCCAGGTAGGTTGATTCTGTGGGTTTGTAGATTTTCTTGTGGTGTCCTTGACCCCTCTAATTCATACAATCCTTCCTTCTCCAGGATTCCCTGAGCTCCACCTAATGTTTGGCTGTGGGTCTGGCAGAGGGCCTTTTACATCAAGTTCATTTTGTTTGCTAGACTGTTCTTGGATGTGACTTTGTACCTCCTCTATTAAATATTTGCATTCAATGTATAAGACATATTTATTCTCGTTGGATGTCCAAACAGCCATAGAACCCAGTCTGGTGAGAGGATATGCTGAGTGTTGTCCTCAGTGTACCCTAAATCTGGATGTGGCTGTCTGCCTTGCTTTCACAATTTCCCAGATATAATCTATAGTATATTCTAGGTAGTTGTGTTTAAATTGGTCTGTTCTGAAAAAGTTCTAGAAAAGGGCTGCACTTTTAATAATCAGTATGTGCTTACTCTTTTATTTACTTGTTTTTCTGATCATGTTTTTCTCAACTCAAACAATCTTCCTCTGATTATTGTTTCTTTGTTACGTTTGTGTATAAAAGTACACTGAAACTAACATAAAGATGTTTCCAGAATTAGATTGTAGTCTGCCCTATTCTTTATGATCCTCAAATCCCAGGTCTCTCAGGCAGATATGCATTGGTTGACAAAAGTTGATAAAATAAGTCTGTTAAAATTCCTTTAAAAAGAGAAAATAAAGGTGAGCTGAGTAAGTGATGTGAAAAATCTGTCTAGTGAGTGATGTCATGTCAACAACATATCTGTTTGGAAAAATAACAGGCACATAATTTATATCACAGACAATAATAATTATACACTTGTATGATAGGTGTAAACATAAGAAACAAAATTATTTTGCTATTGAAGATAAGTTTGAAGAGGAAAAGTGAATATTCAAATACTGTGAGGTTAAGTCACATACATGGAAGGACAATAAAGCTCATTAAAGAGGCTAAAAATTGGCCAACCCATGAAAATATGGCTGTGGACTTGGATCATCCATTCTCCACATTATTAACACTATAATAAATAAGTCAGTCTTGCAGAAACTTCCATAAAAGGGGCAACTCTTTTCATTAACTTTCACTCATATGTCTGACAAAGGAGTCAAGGGCACTTTATAGTCATCAATCAGGCCAATAAGAAAACAGAAAGACCACCCAACGAAAGACCGTGCTAAAAGTTAGAAAGGTCATTTCACACAATAAAACTGTCACATGAACAGTAAGTGTGGTATAAACATTGCTCCATGCCAGTAAGAAAATAACAAACACATGTTAAAGCTACCACTCTATGGCACTGCTTGACCAATAGAGTTGCTAAAACCTCAATAAAAGAATCAGGCAGGGTTGTTTATGTCAAATGACATCCAGGAAGGAAATAATCAAACTATTCATTGTTAGTGGCAATGAAAAGAATGGTCCCGACCTAAATCCAACCAGTTCTCCCTCTAAGCAATGCAGATGTCCAGTGATAATATGATGGAAAATAGAGGGTCTGGAGAAGAAGCTTAGCAGCTAAGAGCATTTGCTGTTCTTCCAGAGGAACTTAATTTGGTTCCCAGAACTCAAGTAGATCCATTCACAACCATCTGTGAATCCAGCTCCAGAGGATATGAGCCTGATTTGTTTGTAACTCCAGACCCACTTCTGGCCTTCACATCCACACACACATACAAAGTGATACATACACCTAAAAATAATAAATTTTAATAAACAAATATATATATATATGTTGTATACATTACAAAACACAGGCAAGAATTAAAATATCTCTATAGGAAACAATAATCAGGCAAGTCTCAGAAACTTAAAATTTAATTTCATTAAAAAAATAGAAATAGGAAAAGTATTATTTAGAAGCAGCAAAATTCTGTTTTTTAAAAATTTTTTGTTGTTGTTGTTTTTGGTGTTTTGAGACAGGGTTTCTCTGTGTAGTTTTGGTGACTGTCCTGCATCTCACTCTGTAGACCAGGCTGGCCTCGAACTCACAGAGATCCACCTGACTCTATCTCCTGAGTACTGGGGTTAAAGGCATGTGACATCGCCACCTAGCTTTTTGTTTTTGTTTTTGCTTTTTTTGGCAAAATTCTGAATCATAGTTAATTTGGGAAGCAGGATATTGTCATATGAGGGGAGGGTTCTTTTGCTTTATTACTATTGATAATATTTCTGGTTTATCCTCTGGACATTGGTGACAGAGCTGTGAATGCTTTGTGAAATTCAAACATGTCACAGAATAAAATTCGTGGAGATATGATTAACTCAATAAACAATTTTTAATCTCATAAGCAATTAATGGAGTCATCTTAAAGTGGAGTCATTTTAAAACTATATTTTTCTGTTATTAAAATCAATACAAAAATATATCACAATTTAAACAAAACACAAAAATTTAGAAAAACATCACAATAACTACTACACCAATCAACTGTATAGTTCAAGTGAGAAGAAAATGACTGAGGAAGCAGGAAGCAAGCGCAAATGTATTCATTACAACTGATATGCATTTCTTCAAAATTAGGGAAACTTTTAAACCAATTATGGGTATGTACATTCATTATGTGAGCAACTTAATTGAATAATCTGTCACTTTAAATGAAATACGAGAGTTCTTCTTTATTGCCTGTATTTAAATAGGCTCATATAATAGCTTCTTTTGTTTTGCCCTGGTTTTGGTCACAGTTGTTTTCACTTTTAGTAAGAAGTAAATGCATTCCTTTTCTTTTAATGACCTACAATTTATAAGAAAAACAATAAAAATAGCATGTATATGGAGGCTTAGCTACCTGAGGATTTCAGCACATTGAAGTCTTAAATAATTTTAGGGATATTCTGATTCAGCCATTTCTGTTCTTTTATTGAAGGCTGAGTAGGAAACTTCTCTATAATTGGGTGTTATAATATACAGAGAATTCCATTTTGCAAAAGTCAATCAGACAACTGGTGGCTGGTAAGTGGCATCCCTGTGTGACTTTACACCTATCAAATTAAGCCACATTTAAGGCTTGTTTGGGCATGCCACCAAAGATGTAATTATTGTCACAGAATTTGGTCATAAATCAATCCAATGTCTTTTGATTATTCAACACAACTTCTGGCATAAAGTATTATTTTTTTTCCAATTTCAAATCCAATCCAATCAAATCAATTTTCTGTCTGAAGGGTTTGAACTTTGGTTACTTTATATGTAGATGATATTAGACTTTAATTTTCCCCAATAGATAGCTCTGATTTATTATTGGTCGGTACTGCCATCTGGAAATTTTAATTTCAACACAAAATATTTGAGTGATATATTCTGTTGTGTACTACTGTCTGATTCATCAATACGTCCTCTGAAAGTTCTAACAGGAAAACCCAGATGTGCTCACTTAACAAAAGCCTCAGTTCCCTCATGAAAGAGCATGGACTATATTGTGTTTCCTAGTATTTCTTGTTTCAGAAAAGTAAATATCTAAAACTAAACTCTTTAAGACAAATGTTAGTGCATATTAACACTTATTTATGCATGTCTAAGTGTATATATATATGCACTGTGTGTGTATGAAATGCCCATGGCTATCAGGAGAGGATATCTTTCCCTCGTGCGCCCCACCCACCCCCCCAGCCCATGCCCCATTCCCATCTCCTCCAGGGCAAGGACTCCCCTGGGGATTCAACTCAGTCTGGTAGATTCAGTCAAGACAGGTCCAGTTCCCTCCTCCCTTCACCCAGGCTGAGCAAAGTGTCCCTGCATATGCCCCAGGTTCCAAACAGCCATGCACTAAGGACAGGTCCTGGTCCCACTGCCTGGGGGCCTCCCAAACAGTTCAAGCTAATCAACTGTCTCATTTATCCAGAGGACCTGATCTAGTTGGGGGCTACTAAGCTATTGGATCATAGTTCATGTGATTCCACTAGTTCGGCTATTTGTCCCTGTGCTTTTTCCAATCATGGTCTCAACAATTCTTACTCATACAATCCCTCCTCTTTCTTGCCAATAGGACTCCTGGAGCTCCACTTGGAGTCTGGCCATGGATCTTTGCATCCACTTCCATCAGTCATTGGATGAGAGTTCTATCACAACAGTTAGGGTGTTTGGCCATCCAATCACCAGAGTAGGTCAGTTCTGGCTTTCTCTCGATCACTGCCAGTAGTCTATTGTGGAGGTATCTTTGTAGATTTCTGGAGGCCTCTCTAGCACTTTGCTTGTTCCTATTCCCATGGGATCTTCATTTATCATGGACTCTTTTTCCTTGTTCTCCCTCTCTGTTCTTGATCTGTAGTAGGAATCTTAAAAGTTCTTATTAATGAAACCAAACCCGAGGCCAGTTATTGGGGTGATTGCTGGAAGATCAGAGAAGCAGAACAAGCCATAGTTTTCTCACCTCACCAGTTCCTCAGCTGGTCTTGTTTCCTCAGACTGCAAGCTTCTGAATCCTCATCCCAGTGGCTCTCAGCTGAACTGTGCTCGAAAGCCTGAATGCTTAACCAGCCAAATGCTTTACTCACTACATGCTTTTTTCTCCCCTAATTCCTGGTCCTCACGCCTTATATACTTTTCTCTTTCTGCCCGCACTCCCTGGGGTTAAAGGTTGGGTTTCTGGGATTAAAGGTGTGGATCACCATGCTTAGCTGTTTCTAAAGTGGCCTTGAACACACAGAGATCCACCTGGCTCTGCCTCCCAAGTGCTGGGATTAAAGTCGTGTGCTACTACTGCCCAACTTCTGTTATGGCTTGCTCTGATCCATTTTCTAGCCACCATTTTTGGCTTTGTTCTAGTGGCTGTCTGTTCTCTGACCCCAGATATGTTTATTTCGGGGAACACACAATATTCCAGGGAACACAATACCCACCACATTGATCCAGATGGCATCTCCTGATCCTCTAAGCTCTCTTTCCATTGACCTTTGCCTTTTATTACTCCACATCATGTCCAGTTTGCTCATGTATATCTCATCCATTTGTCTGTCGTTGGGTAAATCTGGTGTCATTCTAGGGTATTGTTTTCTAGGTAACCTCCCTGGAGTTGTGAGTAGCAGTCTAGTCTAGTCACCCTTTGTTTTATATCTAGTATCCACCTATGAGTGAATACATACCATGTTTGTCTTTCTGAGTCTGGGCTACCTCACTCAGGATTATTTTTTCTAGATCCATCCATTTGCCTGCAAGCCTCATGATGTCATTGTTTTTCTCTGCTGAGTAGTACTCCATTGTGTATATGTACCACCTTTTTATTTATCAATTCTTCAGTTGAAGGGCATGTAGGTTGTTTCTGGGTTCTGGCTGTTACAAATAATGATGCTATGAACATCCCCATCAAAATACCAACACAATTCTTCACAGACCTGGAAAGAACAACACTCAACTTCATTATGGAAAAACAAAATACCCAGGATAGCCAAAAGAATCCTGTACAATAAAAAAAAAAAAAAAAAAAAAAAAAACCCTCTGGGGGCATCATGACCTCTGACTTCAAGCTCTACTATAGAGCTACAGTAATAAAAACAGCTTGGTACTGGCATAAAAACCGACATGTGGACCAATGGAATCGAATTGAAGACCCTGATATTAATACACACACCTATGAACATATAATTTTTGACAAAGAAGCCAAAACTGTAGAATGTAAAAATGAAAGCATCTTCAACAAATGGTGCTGGCATAACTGGATGTTAACATGTAGAAGGCTGCAAATAGATCCATATCTGTCACCATGCACAAAACTTAAGTCCAAATGGATCAAAGACCTCAACATAAATCCAGTTACTCTTAACCTGATAGAAGAGAAAGTAGGAAGTAGTTTTGGCTGAGAGACATCTAAGGAATTGCACTTTATCCCTAATCATCAGGGAAATGCAAATCAAAACGACTCTGAGATACCACCTTACACCTATCAGAATGGCTACAATCAAAACCACTGAAGATAGCTTGTGTTGGAGAGGATGTGGAGCAAGGGGAATTCTCCTCCACTGCTGGTGGGAATGCAAGCTTGTACAGCCACTTTGGAAATCAATATGGTGCTTTCTTAGAAAATTGGGAGATCATCTCCCCTAAGACCCAGATATATGACTCTTGGGCATATTCCCAAGGAATGCTCAGTTTTTTTTTTTTTTTTTTTTACTTCTAAACCATCGTTCTAGGCCCTGATTTAAGTAAGCCACATATATTTTTCTATTTCTTGAAAAAGTAGTGAGGACACAATTTTCAGTTCAGCCTATGAAATAATTGTTTTCAATTAATTTCCGAAGAATTGGATTTAATCCATTATATGATTTCAAAGAAAGATAATTTTATTCTTAAAGGTTTTTAGTTTAAAGATTGAAGTCACTAAAATGTGCCTTTTTCTTTATAGTAAGATTATTTTTGTTATTTACAATCTATAGGAGACCTGAATAATTCTAGAAAGTGAAGAAAATGATTCAAATCTATGTTGAAGGACACATGTTCTTTTATTTCTTTTGGTGTTTTCAAATCTCAGACAATCTGAATCCCAGATGGTAACAGAAGATTCAGACCAACAATGTAAATGGGCTTATTTTTAAACCTTATCAGAATACTTAATTCCTTTAGAGTTCTAAATCAACCAGATAATGTCTACATTTACATTCCTGAATAAATAGCACAAAGATTAAGGGGGAGAGGGGAGAGACTGAGCAGCATTCAGGTTGATGGTGGTTTTCTAAAAGAGCAGCATAAACATCAAATTCAGATGAGGTTGAGCTATAGCTCAGTGAGTTCTATCTCCAGGACTACATGAATGAATGAATGAATGAATGAATGAATGAATGAATGAATGAATGAAAATATAAATCAATAAGTAAACAAATGAACTTTAGGATCAATAAACAACATTAGTGACATGTTGGAAAATATGAAGTGTATCTTAGTTAGGATTTCTATTTCTGTGATAAAACACTATGACCAAAAGCAACTTGAGGAGGAAAGGTAGGGCAGGACTTCAAGGCAGAAACCTGTAAGAAAGAACGAAAGCCAAGTCCATGGAGGAACACTGTTTACTGGATTACTCATCAAGGCTCAATGTGAATGCTATTTTATACATCTGAAGACCATATGCCCAGGGGTGGTGAAACCTTCCTATATCAACCATTAACCAAGAGAATGTCCTATAGATTTGTGTACAGTTTATCTCATTCTTACTTTTACGATTCCCCCTTCTCAGATACATTTCTATTTGTGTCAAGGTGGAAAAAAAAGCACAAAGTTAAAAAAAAAAAAAAAAAAAAAAACCTTTGGCTGAAAAAGGACTGTCTAGAAAAAAAAAAAAAAAAGATGATAAAAAATGAATTTTAAGACCCAACGGATTATACTATTTACTACTTGAGGTGGAATTTTATCACCATCAGGACATTTAGATTCTTTTTTACACCTTCCTAGAGATTGCCTTTGCCCACAGGGAAAATTGACTCAGGTATTTTTGGTTATTGCTGTAGTCTGAACGTGAAATGGCCCCTGTAGACTCACTTTTGAATGATTGTTCCCCAACTGGTGGGTGGTGCCATTTGGGAAGACGCGCCTTTAAGACCTAGAGGCTCTGATGGATCCATCCCTGGTTCATGGGCAGGCTTTTGGGAGCCCGGTGCCTGCAGTGTGGCACCTTACACAGCCTTAGTGCAGCAGGGAGGTGCTTGGACCTGCCTGGGCTAGGTGTACCAGGCTCCGCAGACTCCCCATGGGAGACCTTAATTTGGAGGATGTGAGGGGGGGGTTGGGAGGGAGGGCTGAGGGGTGGAAGGAGGCAGGAGGTGGGATCTGTGGGTGGTGAGTAGGGTGAGTAGAAAATTTATTAATATGAAGAAAAAAGAACTAGAGGCTCAAAGGCTATGGGTCTATATATTACCTCCACTTATTGTTCATTCTCTGCTTCCTGTGTTTGCTTACAATATGACCTGCCAGCTTCCTGCCCCTGCCCCATGCCTTCCCTGCTTGCAGCTTTGTCGGTCATTATGATGGACTGTATCCTTCTGGAACTGCAAGTCAAAGCAAACCCTTTCCCCTAAGTTGCTTTTTTTCAAGGCATATTGTCATAAAAAACAGGTAGTGGCTGTGACTGTTACTGTTCTTCACATCAGTAATGATTTGAAAACTGAAAAGGAAAAGTGTTAGTAAACCTATCTATTGCTCCTGACTCATCCTCATTATCCAGCTTCATTCGTTCGTTCATCACCTCCTTTTCAGCCCAGGAATGTTTCTCTGTTTTCAGAAGACATTTGTGCTGGTGAAGAATTCCTTTGTCTTTCTGTATGTGCACTTCACCTTGGCTTCTGAAGAACATTTTGCTGAAAGGATATGCGGTGTTGACAATTCTTTCCTTTTAACACTTGAAAAATTCTATGTCACTTCCCTCTGGACCACACAGCGCCTGATGAGAAAGCAGCTGTCACTTGGCTTGCTCAGATGTAGAGGCAGGTATGAAATCACATCTTGCTGGCTGCTTTCAGGGCGCTTTTCCTTACATTTTCACCAGTTGTCACTGGGCAGGGATTTGTCTGAGTGTGTCTGTCTGGGCTGTCTCAGTAAGCTTATGGGTTTTTGGTCTCATTTGGAAGTTTGAGTGATTTTATAGACGTATTTTTTAGTCTTTCTACATTTTTCTGCTCTTTCTAAAATTCCTTTTTAAAGATTTATTTATTTTTCTTGGTGTGTGTGTGTGTGTGTGTGTGTGTGTGTGTGTGTGTGTGTTGCTTAAATGCAGTAGTTCTGGAAGCCAGAAGAGTGTGTACAGTTCTGTGGAGCTAGAGTTAGTTATACATAATTGTGAGCCATCTGATATTTTAGGAGCTCTGAAGTAAACTCAGGTCATCTGGAAGAGCCAAAAGTATTCTTAATTTCTGAGCCATCTCTCTAGCCCCTGCTCTAAAATTCAGGTGAAATAGAAGTTATTCACTCTATTATCTCCATAGTTCTTCAAGATCCATTCACCTTTCTTAACAACGTCCTCTCTATTGTTCAAATAAGGCAGTCTTTATTTATCTATCATCTATCTATCTATCTATCTATCTATCATCTATTTATTTATTTGGTTTTTCGAGACAGGGTTTCTCTGTGTAGCTTTGTGCCTTTCCTGGATCTCGCTCTGTAGACCAGGCTGGCTTTGAACTCACAAAGATCCACCTGCCTCTACCTTCCAAGTGCTGGGATTAAAGGCATGTGCCACTACCACCCGGCATTTCTCACTGAATTTAGAGCTCATTAGTTCAGTTATATTAGAAGCTAGAAAACTACTGGGATCCACCTGTAACTAACTCCTTAGCACTTAGGATTATAAGTGCACACCTTCATGCCCGGGTTTTCATGTGTATTGTAGGAATTCAAGGTCAAGTCTTAATATTTGCATGATAGGCACTTTGCCAACTTACCTCTAAAGGCCTTGAGATTTTAATTTTGATCATTATATTATTCTAATTCTAAAATTACAATTGAACCCTTTATCAAGTGTGTTAGGGTTCTCTAGAGGAACAGAACTGACAGAATGAATGTATATAAAGAAGGTTTTTCTGAGTGGCTTACAGGCTGTGGTTCAGTTAGTCCAACAATGGCTCTTTTCTGATGGAAAGGTCAGTACTCTCATAGTTCAGTCCATAAGGCTAGTTGTTTCAGCTGATCTTCAGTCTACCTTGGAATCTCATAAATTTTAATGTCAATGAAGTAGTCCCAGTAGCAGGATAAATGAACTTAACAGCCCCAGCATAAGAGTAAGTTAGGGAAAAACAAATCCTTTCTTCCATGACTTTTAAGAAAGCTGCCACCAGAAAGTGTGGCCCAGACTTAGCATGGGTCTTCTGACCTAAAATGATTCAATCAACAAAATCTTTAACAAGTGTGTCCAGGTGTTTAGTTTTCATTTATTCTAGATGTAGTCAAGCTGACAACCACGATTAGCCATCACACCTAGGTTTCATCAATCTTCACCAAATATTTATATTGTTTTACTACTGTTTATAAATAGTATAGACCAATTTTATGATAACTAATGTCTAAACATTGCCTGATAATTACAACTCACATATCCCTTCTTAATATACGTCTTGCATTTGGCTAGATACATTCCTGATTTAAAGTCTTTGGGACTTTGGTACTATTTAAATCTTGTGTTTTAGAAAATAGTTATACTGTTTAGAAAAGTAATGGAAATTTTCAGTGGATGACTAAAAAAAATCCATTTAGATCACTTTTAAGACTATATTCTATTAGATAAAGCTGAATTTTTCCTAGCAGTATTTTGCAAGATTTTTGTGGCAGAACACAGTCTACACTATTGTATGCTATCCAGAGAAGCATCCACAAACACATTCTCTCTAGAGAAGCTAATTCAGATGTCTCTCTTCTCATTTGTGCTTGATGCAAGTGATTAACAAGAATTAAACTCACATTGTCTATACCAATGTAAGGCAATGAGTGGGAAGAACATGAAGACATGATTGCAAAGCAGAAATGGAAGAAGGGGATCTGCCTAGAGACTCTACTAAGGAGGAATATCAACTCTTTAGTGCAAGATGATGGAAACCAACATAACAGGATTCTGTTTGCAGTCTGTGGCCAAAATGTTGGCTGGGAAATGAAATAAATATATTATTCTAAACTATTGTATTAAAATAGGAGTTTCAAAATTTTAAATGTCTCCAGAAATACTGACTAAAGATGCTGTCAAAATAATGTGTCTTTGAGTCTGCAAATGTTCATCAGGTAAGGATAATTACTATCAAACTGGATGGCCTGAATTCCATCTCTAAGACTCAGAAAGTGGAAGGAGAAAACTGACTCCTGCAACTTGGTCCTATGACCTCCACACATGTACTATGGCATACATGTCAACCCAATAAATAAACATAATCAAAAAATTAAGTATAAAAAGTTATGTACCTTATATTATTTTAATTAAATCATAGGAACACAATATCCATGAAGATTTGTAGAACTCTAATGTATCTTTATATTTTAGGATCTATTTATAATATTTTAAAATATTAAAGAAAAAAAAGGAAAGATCATCAGGATGACTACTTACATGGAATTACAAATGACTCAACACATGTATGAAATATTCAAGGGATTTGAATCTCCCATACCACTTGCTTTTTCTTCATGTTGTTCTAATTTGAACCATGTATTCTTTATATTATATAAGGAAACAAAATTTATTATAGTGTGAAAACAATCTTCTTAAAAGTAATGTTCCCAATCTTGCCTACCAAGGAAAAGAATAATCATTTTTAATTAGTATATTAACACAGAAAATAAATTCTTGCATTCCCTGCTGGTAAAAAACTATTTTAAATAATCTTGGCTTACTTTGAATGTTTTCAGGCAAAATTTCAGTCAGCTTCTCTAAATTACAGCTCTCAAGAGGAAAAACAGATTTTTTTTTATTATTATACAATAGCTTTATAAATTAAAATGACATTGAAAATGCCCAGAAGAATCAAATTTGAAGCTAAATTTTAAATGTATGTATATATGTACTTACATATGTAGAAATACTAAAATCAAGAATCTAAAAATCTCAAGCTTTAAAAATTACTACTAGCAAGTTTCAATTACTTTATAGGAGATCAAATAAGTAGTGTATGTGACTCACTAATAGTTTCAACGTATGATATATTCATGTATGGTGCTGTCTTTTCTTGACCCAGGATAGTAGTCCCACTTTACTCTGTAATAAATGCCATCTGTCTTATATATTTGCTTTTCTGGAGGAGATCATAAAGATAGAGGAGTTTGGTGAAGTCAAAGCAAGATTCTAATAACAGGAGTGTTATTAGAGCAGGAGTGGTTACTGCAAACAACATATGGAATAAGGCTGGAAATAGGAACTAATTTCAGGAGGCTGTCAGTTATTAACCCAGTTCTGATCACTTTGAGACAATTGCTATGGGAGTTATTGTTTGTCTTCCTGGAATAACATCAGACAGAGCAGGCTGACTTCCTGGGCTGACTTCTAGTTTTTATACACAGTTTGGTCACTGTTCATTTGCATGTACATTATTCCCTTAGACAGATTTAAAACAAAGCAAACAAATGTGTCTTCAGGATATGGCACTAGACTGTTGGAGTGCTATAAAGAAGGAAGTGCAAGTGTAAAGTACCCACAGGGAAAAATGAAAAAAAGATGTCAAGAGGAACAACGACAGTAATGTTTCTGTCCTCAGGCAAATCAAGATTCAGTATCCCAGGTGTGGAAAATAGCTCATAGTCACAAAGATCACAGAACTTGGAAAAGCACCCATCCATGAGGAGCGTAAGTTCAATGGTCCATTCAGTAGAAACTCAAACCAAGTTCACTGATGAATTGGTACCCACATGCTGGCCTTTGGGATTCCAGACATGAAGAATATGTAATCCTAATCAGTAGGCTTAGAAATATGAGCATGTTCTATTACAAAAGCCATATATAAAACTAAAGTGAGGTGATTCTGAGGCAGCTTGGGCATTAATGGATAATCTAGTTTCATCTCTGTTGCTATGATAAGTATCCTAACAATAGACAATAATTCTGAGTAACAGTTTACCACAGCAGGAAATCAAGAAGGCAAGAAACTCAATCAGCTAGTGCACTGAATCTATGGTCAAGAGCAGAGAGAAATGAATGCATGTACCCTTGCTTACTTGCTTGATTGTGGTTAGCTCTATTTCCCCATTCTTACATTTCACTGATCCTGAGGAATGCAACTGCCCACTGTAGCCTTTATCAATTAACTTAAGACAATTAACATAGGCATGCTCATAGAAGACAATCTCTCATTAAAGCTCTCTCCCCATGTGTATGTAGTGTATGTCAGTTAAAGCTAATCATCACAATGAGGTTAAGATGAGTATCAACCATGCAGGAAGGTCCTGGAGTGAAAGGCACAGACACAACTGTTCTTTCTCTGACTTGAAAAGGTGGTGTGGATCAAATCCTAGGAGGGGAAGAAACAGGTACTACTGAAATACTTGATGTGGGAACTGCAGAGTTCATCTGCTGGTAGGAAATTAGTACAACTGGGAAATGGGATGCTGATAGGGTAAGTGGAGCTGGGCAGAGGTGTTGCATGCCTTTAATTCCAGCACTCGGGAGGCAGAGCCAGGTGGATCTCTGTGAGTTCTAGGCCAGCCTACTCTACAGAGCGAGATCTAGGACAGACACCAAAACTACATAGAAAAACCCTGTCTCAAAAAAAAAAAAAAGAAAGAAAAGAAAAGAAAAGAAAGCATAGGTAGAGCAACATCAATGTGCTTGAAAATAAATTAATTATACTTAGGAGCTATAGACCTCAATAATTGTGGTTCCTCCTCTACAAGAAAGAATAGCCCTATTTTTGATACCTTAAAATGTTGACAATTTTTCCCACTGAGATAGTAGTGATTCTGCCTTGGTTAGTAGCTTAACCGTTTGACATGTAGTATTGTTGCATGTTTTCTTCCAGTAAGTAGAATAAAATCTAGTGTACAAGATGTCTTTAACTCTTTGGCTCAATGAAACAACCACAGCTAGCCCTATCCATTATGTATAAACTTGGCTGCTGTAAGCATTACTCATAGAAACAGATGGGAATTCATTCCAGACATCATTGAAAAAAAAAATGGTAAATCAAAGAGTCAACTCCCTAGGACCATATCTATCCAAAGAAATTAGAGTTGTAAGAAGGTCTACACAAAAGATGCAACCCAGACACAGAGTGCTAGGGAAGGAAGCCTGCTTCAGCTAGTTTCTATTACTCCAATTGGACACCAATCACTTTAGGGTCATGGTGACTCTCAACACCTCAACTCTGTGAGATGGCTATGTGAAGCATTGAGAAGGGGGCACACAAAATCTTCTCATATAGTTTTATCCCAAATTCTGAACCTCTTGAGCTAGTTTTGTGCATAATGTGGAATTCCAAGAAGAGCATCTTTTCTTAAGTGTAAAACAGATATTTTCTATTAATGTTTTTTTTTCCAAAGGGATTATTTAAATGAGAATCATTCTTTTTATAGCCTCTTCTTTTTCTTCATGAAACCACAGAGAAACACAGATCAGTCAAAATGAGAAAACTAAATCACATTTACACCTGTATATTTTCCCCAAGGCTAACACAGAAAATAGAAGAAATTGTCCTATCATCAACATATCATAACTGGCTATTAAAATTTTATAATTCTTTTGGGAAATGATAAACTGTATTATTTCTTAATGAGTCAATATATCAAATCTTCAGACAGATGGTTGTTTTACTCATTGTTAGTAGCTGTTTAGCAGTGAAACTGTTGCAGGCTACAGCAGTGAAATACAAATAATTTGGTCTACAAACTCAACAAATGAGGAATGAAATATAGTACTCTTTTGTGTTGTCTTATGTTCATTATTATTTTTTATTTTGAGGCAATTCACAACTTATATAAGCATAGCAGAATACAAATTTGTACATAAACAGGTAAATAAATGTCATATCAATACATACTTATTATACTTGGGTTCTAATATATCTCTATGTACGACATTAATAATAAATATTATTAAAAGAGTAATTCTGTCTACACTAAAAATTAAACTAATATATATATATATTTATATTTTTAAATATTTTTAAATTTAATTTTCAACCAAATATACCTCAAAGTATATAAAATTGTCTGTTACATAATTGTATGTTAAGATATAAAAGTTAAATACATGATTTAAATTATTTAAATATTTTAGTATGATGGCAAAATAAATTATAATTTATTAAACAATTATCAAATATCAAATATCAAGATGTTACTAAGTGAAATTGCACAAAGAATTTGGTACTAATTTTTTTTAGTGTGAAGTAAATCAGAAGCTCACTGTACTGATTTCTAATGAATGACTATAAAGTTGGCCATGGGCCTCCCAAGGGAGTTTTCAGAGGCAATTGTGGTAGCAAAGAATGATGTATTTGTTACTTTAAGTAGGAAAAGTAGAACATGGGATGCAGCTTGATGGTAGGACATTTTGCTGGAATGACCAAGGCTCTGTGTTCAATCTCTGGAACCAGGAAAAGTGAGAGGGTACTGGCTCTACATCTATGCCTGTGGAATCATCTGATGAACAACTCTGAGTGAGACTTGAATCCGAGAGCCTTGTCTCATGTAGCATCATTGCACACAACTGCACTCAGATGGTCAGGTTCATGAGGAGATAGCATGTTTGGGAGCTAGCAGATGATGGTACAGACTTTCTTTCAATGGGGAGATAAACTCCTGTCAGAGAAATGTACTTTGTTTCTGAGATTACCCAGAGCAAGGAGAACGCAGAGCCATACCCAGATACTCTTTTAGTCCTAGAGTTCATGACTGGGGAAAGAGTTTTGTTGTTGTTGTTGATGTAAAGAAATAAAATTTGACTCAAAAAACTAAAGCACTGTGAGGAATTTTATGTGTGTTGCACAAGGAAGATGGAATATTCATGCAGTGAGTTTCTGTGTAGTTTTAAAAAAGTTATAATTTTTTATGTCAGATGATATCCTATGCCATATCTGAAACCCTCATATGATCTCAAATATAAGAGCCAAGTGCATTTTACTTAACGGTATATAGTGTGCTTGTCATCTATTGCTGCATAGCAAAGTGCCCCCATATAATTATCTTATAAAACAATACTGTCAGTCAGGTTTGGTGACTCATGCCCAGGTTCCAACTACTCAGAGAGAGGATTGAAATCACAGCCTGTCTGGGCAACGGAGTGAACTCATTGCCAGTCCAGACAAGTTAGTAAAAGTCTGGCTCAGAAAAATTTCAAAATCTCTAAAGAGCACCTGGGAGAGTGGCAGAGTGCTTACCCAGCAAGCATAAGATCTTAGACTCAACCTTTTACACTAAAAACTAGAATGTCACTTTTTCCTTCTTCATTTTTAAATTAAAATATAATTGTGCCATTTCCCTTTCCCTTCATCACCTGCCCTTCCTTCCATACTTCCTGTTCTCCACCAAACTTCAACTTTCTCTCTCGTAATTCTGGGCTTCCTCCTCTTTAACTGTTACACACACATGTACACATACACACACAAATACAGAAATGCAACCTGATGAATCCGTTAGGTGTTGCTTGCATGTACACAATTTCAGGGCTGACCACTCTGACCACATTATATTGTATAACCAATTATAAGACTTCTACCTTGGAAGGTTAAGACAAGAGTCGAGTAAGAGGACTGTATGTGATTTCTGACAAACAAGGTATATTTTTAAAGATTTGAACCTCTGAGCATCTCTTCAGCCTCCCATTTTGTTTTCTATATTGATTGATACTATGAATGAATCAAAAGACAGGCATGTGGGGAATGCATTTAATCCCAGGGAGTCTCAGGCAGACACATCTCTGTGAGGTTTAAGCTAGCTTGACCTAAGTATCATGTTCCAAGTCAGCCAGAGTTACATAGTGAAACCCTGTCTTAAAAAGTAGAAAAATAAATAAATAAAATAAAATATTTAAAGATCTCAGCTAGACAGATATAGTATCAGGTTTCTCCCAGTTACAGTGAAATGATGGGTATACAACACAGCAATGGGATGCTATAGCAAATCTCTCCTCATGGAATCTTACTCTGGACATATGACCTTCCTATCTATTCCACTGATAAGTACAGGGTAAACTTCCTCACAGAGTATCATCTCAGCAGTGCAGCCAAATACTTACATGGCTGTTGACTCTTTCATGAGTGAATGTTGGAGCAGGAACCACATATGATACCTTTGTGTCATCGGTACTCAGAAGTTTCATGGCACCATATCAACTCTATCATTCTTTGTCACTCAAAACAACCACAGAATCTTGAGCACTGTCTAAGAACAGATGATATCAACAGTGGCCTTTGACTGAATTAGTGTAAAAGGATTAATGGATGGATAGATCATGTTCTGTGTATTCTGAGTGTGGAACTGGTACATATTTTTGTAGATGTTTTTGAGTGTGTGTTTGTATAGAGGGCAGAAGTTAATGTCTGCTGCTTTTCTCCATCACTGTCCATTTTATTTCCTAAGTCAGGGTATCTCAGAGAACTTGAAGATCATTGATTCAGATATACTTGCAAATGAGCTCCACGGATGTCTGTTTCTATCCCTCTATCCCTCCAGTACTGGAAAAACATATTTAATGCACAAGGGTATCTCAGAGAACTTGAAGATCATTGATTCAGATATACTTGCAAATGAGCTCCACAGATGTCTGTTTCTATCCCTCTATACCTCCAGTACTGGAAAAACATATTTAATGCACAATTTCTTGTGTGTGCCTACAAATCTGAATTTAGGTCCTTATGCTTGCTTGGCAACTATTTTGCCAACCAACCTAGACCAGCAAGGACATGTTCTAAAAGTACCTCAGTGAATGTGCATAACAAAATGCAATTGGTGAACACTGGGTCTGTAAGAACTGAGCTCTCTTCCTTGCCAACGTATCTCAATTTCAGTATCATCAAGGAAAAATAGGAGACTAACAGGTTAAGTGAAAAAAATTAAATATAAACATCACAATTTGGCTGTATAAGCTCTCCTGTGGCATTTTCATGGATTTAGTATTATTGATGTTATTTTTAATTTGTCAACAATAGTTCCAGTGACAGAGATATACAGGATCTCATTATCAGATTTTAGGGTTTTTTTTTTTTTTCACAATAATAGATTACAAATTAACTACATACGCTATGAGTTACAGAGTAACTTATTATAACATTTAACACCAAAGGTGCCAAGCCACATGCCCCTGTCATCTTTGCTCGGTGTTGTTAGTCATTCCAGCTGTACTTTCTGTGTCCTGCTGCTTTGTAGTTAGCACTGAAGTCACTCTTCCACATGGGAGTTGAAGGTAGGACACTGATACCGTAAGTAGTAGAACTTAATTTTATTATAAATGTTTAAATCACAAAAATGAGACAACAGAAGTCCCACTCCATGCCTCAGGGAAAGCTATGTCAATCCGAGGAATGTTTTATTCCCTTTAAAAATCTAACTGAATAGCACATATTGGTCATGTTCTGTGCATTCAGTTTACAAACCCATTGGTTTCTACCCATGTTCATAAGGACTCCTGCAGTCTCTACCTGACAATTGGAACTGAGATGTCTCATTCTTCATCTTAACTACCACACATTTGTGGTCTTTCCGATTGCTTGATTTGTTTTTTGTTTCTTCTAACTTACAAACATTCTATTTCTTTATTGGCAAGATATTATGACTCACTACATTTCAATCCTTGATTGTTCATTCTTGATAAGAGTTCACTAGATTTAGACTTGGAAGTGACAAGCCAGTAAAACATAATTAAAAGTAACTGGAACAAGAGAAAAATATGATATAAGATTATGTGGCTGAAGTATACAAACCATTTTATTTTGTGTTTTGACTGGAGCTAAGCATACGCATGTGAGTTACTTTTTGCTTACTTGTTTCTTTGTTTGTTGTTCAAGTTGCCAGAATTCTCTTGGGAACAGGGAACCTCAACTGAAAAATTGACTATCAGATTGGGCTGTGAACATGATTGTGGGACATTACCCTGATTGCTGTTTAATTTATGAGGGACCAGCCCACTGTGGTATTTCTAGAGTACATAAAGAAATTAGCTGAGCATAGTTCAGAAGGAAAGCTAAAAAACAATATTCCTCCCTAGTTTCTATCCTGATTTTGCTCAAGGACAGATTGTGTCCTGAAAGTAGAACTCAACTGAACCATTTCCTCCTCGGGTTACATTTGTTGGAGTGTTCATTATAGCAATGGAAATGGACACATGCATATATGTGAATACACACATTAAAAACTGAAATGCACATTGAGATATAGTTTTGGGGAGCAGGTGTATTAAGATAATGGTCACTAGCAGCATAATTTTTTTTTTTTTTTTTTTTTTTTTTTTTTTTTTGCAAATAGGGATGAATAGCACACCCTAGACATAGGATTTTCAGTAGTAGCAAACCAAGTACAGACTACAAAAAAATAAAAGAAAAAAAAAAAAAACATGAGGTTGGAGATTTAGCTCAGTGATGGAGCACTTGCCTAGCAAGCACAAGGCCCTGGGTTCGAGCCTCAGCTCAAAAAAAAAAAAAAACCCACAACCCACAATACATATTTAAATTATGCATTGACTTGGAAGGACAGAGCCCTGTGTTAGAGACAGAAAACAAAAGACCAGATCCAATTTGTGGTTAATATCAATATGTTTTTTGTGGAATTGGGTGAGGTCATGGAAGAGTTCATGTCTGTCTGCAGAAAGAAGTTAACTTTTCTCTCTCATATGATTCTTACTAGTAGTGGAGAGAAAGGGAAATGAAGGGAACTGGGGTACAAATCAATAAACATAGACACACAGGAACTGGAGAGATGGTGTAAGAGCACTTGCTGATTGCAAAGGATCAGAGTTCAATTCCCAGCACCCATGTCAAGGAGATCACAGCAGTTTATAACTTGAACTTCAAGGAATCTGATTGTAGCAGGAATCTTAAAGGTACTTGTTAATAAAAACAAACCTGAGGCCAATAATTGGGGTGAATGCTGGAAGATCAGAGAAGCAGAGCAAGCCACGGCTATCTCACCTTGCTAGTTCCTCAGGTGATCCTATTTTCTCAGGCTAGAAGCTTCTGAGTCCTCCTCCACATGAATCTCAGCTGAACTGTGTTGCTCCAAAGCCTGAACGCTTAACCAACCAAATGTTTAACTAACTACATACTTTACTCCTTTAGTTCCTGGTCCTCATGCCTTATATACCTTTCTCTTTCTGCCCCCACTCCCTGGGATTAAAGGTTGGGTTTCTGGGATTAAGGCATGGGTCACCTGCTTAGCTATTTCTAAAGTGGCCTTGAACTCAGAGATCCAGCTAGTTCTGCCTCCCAAGTGCTGGGATTAAAGGTGTGTACCACCACCACCCAACTTCTGTTATGGCTTACTCTTCCCATTTTCTAGCCACCATTTTTGGCTTTGTTCTAGTTGCTGTCTGTTCTCTGACCCCAGATATGTTTATTTCAGGGAACACACAATATTTCAGGGAACACAATACCCACCACAATCTGATGGCCTCTTCTGGTATCCAAGAGCACCTATAAGCATGTGCACATATCCACACATAGATATACAAATATACACACAAAATGAAAATGAAATAAGTCATAAGAAAAACAGAAAGGTAGACAATATACATTCAAGAAACATGTAAAAGAAGTACATCGAAACATAGAGAGTTATAAACAATTAAATCTGTACTTTTAAGCAAAACTGGGAAGGAATATTGTTTTTAGCTTTCTTTCTGAATTATGCTCAGCTAATTTCTTTATGTACTCTAGAAATACCACAGTGAGCTTGTCTCTCCTAAATCAAACAGCAATAAAGATAATGCCCCACAATCATGTTCACAGGCCAATCTGATTAAGTCAAATAAACAAAAGCCTTGGAATCAGCCCATGAGTAGAACTTATGGCTATTATTCATAATCTTATTCAGCAATACAAATAATTTTAAAAATTATTTTTAAGATTTGAAGAGAGAATTATGCTGTTACATTATGTCAGAAGCATCTTTCACTTTAATTAACCAAGACACATGGTCAGTCTGTTAACATGATGCTTTATCATTTTCTACATTTTGTCAGAGTGTGGTGGTATAGACCTTAAGGGTCTCAGAAGATCTTATGTGTTGAAGGCTTAATCTCAAGGAATCTGTGCTCAAAGGTAATATCTTTGGCAACTGATTCTATAAATACATTTATGGAATTTTAATTTAATAACTATTAGGAGGTGATAGACTCATTAGAAATTGGGACTATTTAATGCAAATAGAAAAGTGAGGGTGTGCCCTCAAAGGGCATACCTTAATCTCAAGTCCTTCCTTCTTTGGCTGGGTTAGTTTGAACTGTCAGCTTAACACATCTTAAAATCACAGATGAAAACAGTCTCATGGTGTATTTATGAAAGAATGAAACATGTTAAGCTCTGTGCTAGAGTTTATGAAAGAGGATGCCTTCAAAATGATTGACTGGTTCCAAACTATGTGCTTCCAAGGCTGTTAAATCTACATGGATATTGATGTCAGACTTCCCTCTTTGCTCTTCCAGATAGAAGGCATAGTCAGCCTCTTCTGGAATTCCCAGAGTGTCATCAGCTGTCAGGTGAGTAAAGAAAGAATCAGGAGGTAGACATGTGATTGTGCTCTAATCTTGAGCACCTTGCACTTTCTTTTGTGATATTTTATTGCTAAGAGTTAGTGGATAAAATTACGTGTAGTGGTTCATGCCTTTAATCCCAGCACTTGGGAAGTGGTGGCAGGAGGATCAGAAACTCATTGTCATCTTTAGTTACATAGAAGCCACCTTGAATAAATGTGATTTCACATCAAAAACCTCCCAAACAGGGAAAAATAGTCAAAAATTATATCCTACTATTAAATGACAAGAAATGTACTTAAAATTTCAAAAAGTATCTAATAATCTGCAGATATATTTTTTAAAAAAGCAAAATAAGAATAGAACTATTCGTGTTTGAGTATTGGATTATGTATGTGTTTGTACACACATGATATATGGAAGAGGCTTTAAAGATTATTTGCATTTTTAAAGAAGTGGCAGGAAGTTTAAGTGTAGCTAATATGTTGTGTTTCACATCAGACACTTTTATAACTTAAAATAAAAACATTGCCAAAGAAGAGAAGGAAAGGCTAGGGCATGAAGACTGGCAAAGGAGAGTTTATATTATTGGGAATAAAAAAAAAATAACCTTTGTATACAATTAAATACATGATCATGTCTACCCATCTTTATGTCCAACTAGATTGTGATGATATTAGTAGCTACTGTGTGTGCATGATTTCCTTCTAATTTATCCCTTGTGAGAGAAGAGAGTAGTAAGAAGCTTGTTTTGAAAATTGTCAATCACTAACAGTTTTGCTTTGAAATGTGCTCTCACCTCACACCCATATTTCATAGAATAATGGTCCTGGCTTGCTGCCTGACACTTGTATGTTCATGAGCTGAAAGCCTGGCAAAGCATACAATGAATACCTACAAATTATAAAATGCAAATACTTTGCTGACTGAAGCCTTAACTTTGAAATTGCCTTACAATGCCCTACAGAAAGACAGAAATCATTTAGAATTACCTGCATACATTGCTGCTTTGAAAAAATTTATTTTCATGAAATGTCTCCAGGATACAAAACAATGGTGCTACCAAGTTACACACTTCTGTGGTTTGGCCAGTCTGTGATAAGGCAATCAGTTTATTATCCACAGAGGCAAATTTGCAAGTCTGTCAGTTAGGAATACATCTTCAGTGTTTCCCCAATTGAACTGGAAGGATAAAAAGTCTTCAATACTTTCATTTTATGGCAAGATTTTTGTTGTTGCAATAGGGGTCCAGACTCTTGCAGTGTTTCCATCCCTAATTAGAAGTAGATAAAGTAAGACAATAAGGTCTCATTGATATTGTTCTGAATATTTCCACTTATGAGTGGCTCACCTAATTAAGAGTGACACCCTACCTCAGCAAATGAAAGGAGAAAAGGAATTCATTGCTTTTTGCTAAGCAGAAGTAGGACACATGTTGAGAAGTGAAGACTAACGATTACATATTGTGCACCCCGCATCTGTTACCTAAAGGGGAAGTCAGACAGGTCTAAGCAAGACAATCTTATTAAATTCTGTTATCTGTTCCATGATTGTCTGTGATTGAGAGAGTTGTCCTCATGCTTTAGATAATACTGTCCATTAGTTGGTCTGTGCAGTGAATTACAGCTGTCATTCCAGTAGCTAGAAAGTCATAAAGTTATAAGCTAGAGTCTATATACTTTATTATTGGAAACTTGGGGATTACAAAGTACAATACTAAAAATATGTCCTTAAAGCTGGAGAACAAAGTATGCATTGTAATTAATTTTTATTTTATTTTGTTAATTGTTTCAGAAGAGATGTGTAGCCCTGTGACTTTGAAAAAAAATAAGCTCTTGACATCTCAAGTCCTTATATGTAAAATGACTTACCTCATAAGGTTAATGTGAGAATTAAAGACAAGAATGTCATCAAATCGCTTATCTTCACACCTGATATACAGTAAGCACTCAGGCAATATTGTGGCATGTAAAAATAGTTTCCATTATTTCACTTACACTTATTAAAGGTTATGTTTCCAGAGAGGAGGGAAATGACCGCTGAGTGAGAGTGAGAGAGAGAAAAAGAAAGAGAGAGAGAATTAGTCTCTCTATATAACATGCATATGTAGTCCAGGCTAGTTCCCACCTGCTCCAACTTCCCATGGGTTAGGGCTTAGAGGACATGCTATGTGACCCAATCCCTGGCTGATGAATGATACCTAATAGTAACAATATTAAACAACAATTATCTTTTTCAGTTATGTTAGGTGGAGTTTTTCTTCTCTTTAGCTAAATCACTCCCAATATTTTTCTGAGACCTCTGTGTGTACACTAGAAGTGCTATGACCCAATGTTTGCCCATGAACTAGAGTAGCATTAATGTTGTGGCTTATACAGACAAGATGGAAAATGAGATGGTTTAGAAATGTATAAAGAAACCTAATATCATACAATGCAATAAACTATCCATGGACATTTTGCAGGCTCTTTTGTAAAGATATCTGTCCATGATAGACAGGAAAAGAAAGAAAAGCTCAGAATTTGTTGGGGTATTTCTCTACAGGAAGTGGCAGATATTGCCAAGGATATTCTCAGAGGGTGCCTACCTGATTGAGGCATTGAAAGAAATAAAAAAAGATCTCTGGATTTATTTAAAGTTGTTGTTCCCAGATTATGATGGTGTAGTATTAAGATGTCATTATTATAAGGATGTTGCATGCCAAATGCTTGCCATAGAAATCAATAAATCCTTAGGCAATTCAAAGGAAAAAATAAAACTTTTCCATGCTTAAATTTTGAACCTAGGATGAACAAAAAAATGTTAGCTAACAGCCACATGATAGTCAAAATGAATGTAAGGAGGTGTGAGTATACAGGTGAGCTAAAGCAGAGAATACCCACTACCAGTTCTACTGGATTTCTATTGCTATGATAACATGCCGTGACTTAAATCAACTTGTCATTCCAGAAGGAGAGAGACTTCAATACTTCAAGAAGAGTATGACAAAAGGGCTGCATGGCATCAGGTTTGAGGAGCTGGCTGATCACATTTTCATCCACACACAGGAATCAGAGAGATAGAAAACAGGAAATGGGGCTTTGCTAATAGAATCTCAAGCTTGTCTGTAGTGAACAACTTCCTCCAGCAAGGCACACCTCCTAAAGGTTCTCTGGTCTTTCCAAACAGCACCACCACCTGGGAAAGCAGCATTCAAATTATAAGCCTATATGGGGCATTTCCTGCTTAAATCACATCTTTCTTTCTAAGACAAAGCATTGAAAAGTCAAGAGTCCAGGATTCACAAGTGAAGAAGGGGAGAAATAGGTGATAAAAGTGAAGAGCTAAATCAGCAAGGACGTAGGAAGTACCGAAAATCTTTGCTGTCTAGTGCTGATGAATGCTACTTTGTGCACAGCCCAGGAAAGCATTTGCTCCCACTTTGCTACTAAAGTGATGGGTGTTTTCAACAAAAACTATGTACTTTGCCTTAGCAAGTAAGAAATCAATTTTCTATAGTATCCACAAAGCATGCAATTTCTCAGTCCTGATGGTTCTTTTTAGATAGACTTCAATGGCCAATGTACCTTGCTCCTTCCAAGCACTAAATTAAAACTCATTCTTTCTATGCTCAAAGATGTGATTGGAATGTTTAAGCAAGGAAAGTTATGTTGAAGTTATGAATTATGTAATACAAATATATTAAAATGTAAACCCTAGAATATTTATTAAGGATCCTATTTAAAGTCACTCAGTGTCATTTCTGAAATGCAGATGTCTGAGAATTGAGTCTCTAGCAGTATCTTATCTTCAGAAATATCACATCATATTTTCATTGTTAGGCTTATTTTATTTTTACTTGTATGTTTATAAGTATGTATGTGTTCCTATGTGTAGGTGCCTGCACAAGATAATGCTCTGGTACTGGAGTTACAGATTGTTGTAAATTGCCTGATATGGGTACTGGGAACTGAACTCTGATCTTTTGAAATAGTAGTACATGCTCTTAATCACTGAGCCATCTTTCTAGGGGTCCTTTTTTTTAAAAAAAAAATATAGTTTTACTTGGATTTATCATACACAAATCAACGTTATTAAAATACTTAAAATTAAGGACAGGTCTCGGTCCCACAGCCTGGGTGCCTCCCAGACAGTTCAAGCTATTCAATTGTCTCACTTATCCAGAGGGCCTGATCCAGCTGGGGGCTCCACAGCCTTTGGTTCATAATTCATGTGCTTTCTTTCGATTAGCTATTTGTCCCTGTGCTTTTTGCAATCTTGGATTCAACCATTCACGCTCTTGCAGACCCTTCTCTTTCTCGACAGTTGGACTCCTGGAGCTCCACCTGGGGCCTGGCTGAGGATCTCTGCATCCACTTCTATCAGTTATTGGATGAGAGTTCCAGCACGACACTTAGGGTGTTTGGCCATCTGATCACCAGACTAGGTCAGATCAGGCTTTCTCATGAGCTGGCTGTTTGAAATCTTGGGCTTACACAGAGACACTTTACTCAGCCTGGAAGGAGGGGACTGGATCTGCCTGTACTGAATCCACCAGGTTTAAATGAATCCCCAGGGGAGTCTTGGCCCTGGAGGAGATGGGAATGGAAGGGAGGGGCTGGGGGGAAGGTAGGGGCGGGGACAGGAGGGGAGACAACAGGGGATCCCATGGCTGATGTGTAAAATTAAAACACAAATATAATAAATAACAAAAAAATACTTAAAATTAAACCTGGGAGTTTGTAAAATTCACATTATTGTTTTCTAATCTCTGAGACTGGAGGTCTCCTGTCCACTCATCATTATCTTTCACATCTACTTGCTATGTCTCATCTACTTCTCAGTCTCTTTGTCCTACTGTGATATCCATCCTTTTCTTCTATCTGCCCTTGGAGCCCATGTTGACACTGACTACTGTCTTCACTCTTCCCTCTTTCCTGGAATAGTAGAAATCTGCTGCTTTGGTTTTGTAAGATGGATTTTGGAAATTCTATGTCATATTAACACGATGGTAAGTCTACGAGGGGTCTGTACATTGAAGCCATTAAGAACTAATATTAAGAGCTTCAATTTCCCATAGCATTGACCTATTTGTCACTAGGAGTGCCTCAGAGAAGAAGGAAGTGTGAGTTCATCAGAAACAGGAGCATATTTCCCAAGTCTCTAAAGGTCTCAATGTCTCTTATTGCTGAGAGGACTCCATTTCCAAACAATTTATTTCCTAACCAGAGTTTCCTCTATTAATTTAATAGCACTGATTACTGATCCCTGGTAAAGGATAACAGGGACCAAAATCTTCTATATATTCTTTATTGGGAGCTGTAAATAAGTTTGAACAGTGACTGCTATAATTATTGTATATTTATAGACATAATTTTACTCAGTCATAATTCTTATATATTTATAATTATGATTAAATTTATTATTGTAGTTACATTTATAATTCTTGTTAACTTCCACTCCCTGCTGTGAATCTGTAACTTTAACTGGAGAATTCCTAGCCCTGAACAAAGCACATGGAACTATGAACAGATATAAGTGGGAGAAATAATATTTATCTTTACTAACATGAACACAATTATCATCACTGTATAATTCTGTTATTTTCTTAAGTCGTGAATAGATATTCAGAAATCATTGCTATCCTAACAAATTCCAACCTATTTTTCCAGTTTTGTTCTAGGATTCTAATGCTCCAAAGATGCACAAATAAGGAAACATTATATGGTACTTTGACCTAGTCAGAATCTGTTTGCCTACTCTACTGCTCTAAACACAGTGCTTTACTTTGTTCTCTCTTTCTCTCTCTCTCTCTCTCTCTCTCTCTCTCTCTCTCTCTCTCTCTCTCTCTCTCTCTCCTTTTCCTTGGACCATCTGATTCTATATCGTAGGTAGAACTATAACCCACTATGTATCCCAATTGGCCTCAAAATTCTAGTAATCCCTTGTGTAGCCTCCCAAGAATGGTATTAATGACCATGCATGGCAAATTCTAAGTTTTCTGACACCATGTCTGTTTATCAGGAATCACTTGAAATATATAAACAAATTACAAGACTACTAATAGTAGATTTTTCAGCACTTATTAATCAATTTGTTTTTAAATATGTGTTAGCAAAGAAATACTGTTTTTTTTTATTTATGATACATTTTTACTTATGTAAGAATATTTTTGACTACTCACATGTTTACATCTAGTTATATGTTTACCATTAATTCTCAGACTGAGTAGTTCTGCACACCAATACCCAAGACTGATATTAGATATTGCAGTAGCATGCTTCCTCGAGGATAGTTCTGAATAGTTTGCATGTGTGTCTTTCCTGGAACCTCCTTATAATGTGCTTCAAAAACCATTAACAAGTCAGGTGTTAGTGGTACATGTCTTTAATCCCTGTGCTCTCCAGGCATAGCCAGGCAGATCTCGATGAGTTTGAGGCCAGCCTGGTCTACAGAGCAAGATCCAGGACAGGCACCAAAACTACACAGAGAAACCCTGTCTAGAAAATATAATTAATTAATTAATTAAGTAAATAAGTAAATGAATAAATAAATAAATAAAATTAACAAAAATATTTATACACAGAGTTACCACTGAGTTGTAAGAAAAGATTATGAATTCAGGAATCCAAGAAAGTGAAAAGAATCACAGAAATCAGGGTAAAATGAAGTTGTGGAAAATAAACAAATACGGTACAGAACAAGAGAATGGCCTGAGACAGAAGCATCTTTGGCATCCTGACATGTTTAGCATGAACATAGAAATTGTAATTTCTCACCCTTGAACTTCCCAAACCTTCATATTACTTCAAACAAAATCTCTCACACATGTCTTAAAAGGTCCAATAATTCTATGTCTAAAGTATGGTTGGGCTTAAGAAATTCATTCAATGGGACAGATTTCACTCCACAAACTCAGAAGTGACCAAGAAAAGGGACATTCCTTCATTTAAATAAAATCAATACCAATAATGAGATATAATCCTAGTGAAGCAATGTGTTATATAAACTCAACTTGTGTTTGAGATTATCCTCTTGGAGGTAACACTATGTCCAACTTGACATGGTGGCTAGCAATCTGTTTTCTGATATGACATGGTGAAAGGTAATTTCCCCATTTAAGGCTGTGTCACAATGGAATAATGAACTTGAGCAGAAGCTCCAATCTCCCTAGTGATGTGCAATTTTTGCTATTTTTGCACGTCTAAGTACATGTCTTCTAACCAGGTCTCCTTGCTCACAGAATTTAGCCACTTTGATTTCTGTGCCTGATTTCTTTCCCTAGCAATGATAATACCTGCAGCCATTAGAAAAACACACTCCCACTAGGTCAGAATAACCAAGGGCACATCATGATAGGAATGAAAGAGAACAGAGGGGGGGGGAAATTCGCTAAAATTTCTGTAAATAATCTTCTCACTTTACAATGTATCTTATTAAAGATGCAATAGGCATTCTTCACTGTTCCTGAGAAAAGGGCATGAAAGCATGCCAAGCCACTATCATTTTTAAGAACCACAAGAAAGGAGAAAACATTGCTTCCTGGGACTTCATCACAAAAGCTAAAAAGCTTTTAATCAGGAGAAAAAGAAGACATAAGCCAAAGAATATAATATTTAGTAGATTGTTGTTCTTACTTACGCTGGCTAAGAGCAATAGTCTAAGATAGGTGTACTGTCACAGACCTTTAGTCCCAGAACTTGGGAGGCAGAGTCAGGTGGATCGCTGCCAGTACCAGAACAGCTAAAGCTACATAGAGAGACACTGTCTCAAAACAACAACAAAGAATAATGGTTTTTAAAAATGACTATTACAGTTCCACAAGATGAAACTCATGTCTATTACCATTAACAAGGCCAAGAACTGGATCTGGGTAGATCATAGGTCCTAGGAAAAAGCTTACTACTGTTTGCTAAAAAAAAAAACATACCCATAGATTAATGCATCTCCTCACTCTCATCAGAGAAGCTTCTTTTTGCAGAAGATGGCTATTCATAAAGAGCCTCACAATAATCAACAAATATAAGAGACTGAGGAGTGTTCAGCCTAAATGGGATTTTTATACCACATCCTTTCTTTCCAAAGCTTAAGGATTGTCTCAGAAGAGGGATCAGAAAGGCTGTAAAAGCCAAAAGTAGTGGATGACTGCAGTGAAACTGTCTTTACTAGATGAGAGGGCTATTGCAATAATGAACTCAAAACCCTTGCACATGTGTACACAAGACTGCACAAGATTAAGCCGGACAAAGTTCAAGCATGAATGGGGAAATCTCACCATGATAATTAATTCCACCCTTGAGAAGCTTTTGGCAATTGATGGTTGATGGGGGAAGAAGATTCCTTTTTATTTGGTAATGAAGCTTCTAAGAGACAATCCATGTTCCTGTAGATGGTCCTATACTCATCCACATACAGGCAGCACTTAAGTTGACTCAGTGAATCTGAAAAGAAATTAGTACATGAAACTTGGAGGGGAAAATGCACAGGACCAGTGAAAGAACTGGAAGGAAGGAATTGGAGGATGGGGTGGATTTGATAATGTACTTTATAAAACCATTAATGTCAAATAAAAAAAAAAAACAGAACAAGGGAAAATTTAAAAGATACATAGATGGAAAGACCAGATTGAAAGCCTTCTACTTTTCATCTTTCTCTTTCTATGCTAGTAGGATCTCTTTATATAATACATATTTGGGTTTCATACTACAATTATTATTTTTAAAATTTACTTATATTAATTTTCTTTTCTGGATTTTTGTTAGTGATAGTGACTGCCTAAACATGCACTGTATGAATTCATATTGTTACTGTTGGATATGCAATATAATGTATATTTTGTTTTATGGAAATAACTAATAATAACATGTTAATTTATGATTTGAACGTAATTGACCTGGTATTGTAATTTGAGATACAGATATACATGACTGTAAGCAATGTGAATATGGAGTTTTTTAGTTAGCCAAATTATATTTAATTTCTTCTTTGGATAGAGCTGTGGTTTGGCAACTTCTCTGATGACAAAGACAAACTAGGGGAACATAGCCAGCTACAAAATTGCCACTTACTAAACCCCTTCTGCATTCTTGAAAAGACTGATTTCATAGCCTCTCTCCACCGCCCTCATGCCCTTTGCAAGATAAATACCCTCCCAAATGGTCACATCTGATTTCTTTTGGCCCACAAACTGCTTAGTCAATGAAATAAACTCGGTAGCTTCTTTCCTCACTTGACATTAAATCAAATTTTGTGGTGAAGCAACCCTGAAAGCCAAATTGTGTGTGTTACTCATGTAACTTGTTTTACTTCAAAAGCCATTTGATTTCTATAAGGTTGTTAAGAGAACTTATTTTCTCAGTTGTTTATTAATTCACTCATTCGTGTTTTGACTCATTTAACAAATACTAATTAGATGCTTTCAAACACCCAACATGCTATGAACCTGTTATACATTCAAAGATCTTACAGCCAGAGTTCTTGCCCTTGAGTTTATAGTCCTAGAGACAAAGGTAGCAAATAATAAAGAGTAAAACAGTTCGATATTATAAAGAAAATTTAGTTAAGCAAAATATTCATCATGACATTCTTTGTTTATATTAAAAATTAAGTTCTGAGGTAGATAAGAAAAAACCTGTTATTAATTTTGTTGTTCTTGCACCACAGGAGAAAGGAACAAAGGAAAAGTGATCAACTCTGTAATCCATTGGAGATGTCTTGAAAATCTTCAGAGTGAAGTTTACCAAGATGAGTCTGAAAGCTGTTAAAATTAATTTATTTTCTGCTATATGTACACATATGTGGGTGCATATAGGAATGTGAATGCAAGTCCAAGTGTCTGAGGAGGCCAGAGGCACTGGATGTCCTGGAGCTAGAGTTGCAGGCAGTTGAGAACTTTCTAATGTGGGTGCTGGGCAACAAGCTCAGATCCTCTGCAGAAACAGCAGGAGCTCTGAACTGCTGAGTCATCTTCCACTCTTGAAATATGAATTCTTTTTTTTTTTCAGAACTTAGGATTGAACCCAGGGCCTTGTGCTTGCTAGACAAGTGCTCTACCACTGACCTAAACCCCCAACTCTGAAATATGAATTCTTAAAGCAAGCAAGCAAGGAGTGAAAAGAAGGTTTGGAGCTGGCAGATGCAACCAGAGAGTTGAGCATAAGTTTGTGTGAAGGATTGAATCACAAGAGTGGAGAGATGAGCAAACAAAGAAGAGCCCTCTTGGTTAAGACAAACGAATATCTGTCCTGCATGAGATCATGAGATGTGGAGTGTCTGGAAGTTAGGGTTGCAATGTTCTTGAGCTGTTTAACTTGGCTTTACACACACACACACACACACACACACACACACACACACACACATTGTGTGTTTTATGATGTGTTTCCATGAGTGCAGACAGGCATAGGTGTCTGTCATTAGAAGACAACTTTCATGAATTGTTTCTCTCTTTCTACCATGAGATCCAGGAATCAAACTCAGGCTGTTGTGATTTCACCTGTACAGCCTATGTTTTTATGTTTTGAGCTATCTTGCCTACCAAAACTTGTGGTTTAGAAAAGTTATTTTCATGTTAGTATGAACACTCTAGTTTCTGAGATTCTTATGTCCAAAGTCTTAGATACAGTGGCTTCTCTCTAGTACTTAAGGTTTTAATATAAAAGGGTAGTATTAAACTTTTCCTTAAAAATCTTTTATATTATATTATTCCTGAGAACATATGAAGAAATGCCTGTGGTGGGTATTGTGTTCCCTGAAATATTGTGTGTTCCCCAAAATAAACATATCTGGGTTCAGAGAACAGACAGCCACTAGAACAGAACCAGAAATGGTGGCTAGAAAATGGGAAGAGTAAGCCATAACAGAAGTGGGGCGGTGGTAGTACATACCTTTAATCTCAGCACTTGGGAGGCAGAGCTAGCCAGATCTCTGAGTTCAAGGCCACTTTAGAAACAGCTAAGCATGGTGACCCACTCCTTTAATCCCAGGGAGTGGGGGCAGAAAGAAAAAGGTATATAAGGCATGAGGACCAGGAACTAAGGAGGAAAAAGCATGTAGTTAGTTAAGCTTTGGAGCAACACAGTTCAGCTGAGATTCATGTGGAGGAGGACTCAGAAGCTTCCAGCCTGAGGAAACAGGGTCACCTGAGGAACTAGCAAGGTGAGATAGCCCTGGCTTGTTCTGCTTCTCTGATCTTCCAGCAATCACCCCAATAACTGGCCTCAGGTTTGTTCTTATTAATAAGAACTCTTTGAGATTCATGCTACAAATGCCTACTCTCTACAGATAAAAATCTCATGAGAGGCCAAAGAAACTTAGCCACCAAAATCTAACTTGATAGATAGCAATGAACTTGTTTGAGATTATTTCAGGTGTATAGATAAAGGTTATTACATGTGCAGAAATGATTCAATGGCAGCTGTATCTCCAAAAGGTCACCTAACCATCAGTGACACCTCATAAAAGCCACAATTCTGGAGCTCATTGCATACCTTTCATGCAGCTTAACATGTTAGAGAGTGTTTCTAGGCAGCTTGGTTGGTCTGCCTCATCCACACTATTTACTGCTCATACAATCTATTTTTTAATATATTTATTTATTAAAATGTTTTTCATTTTACATACCAACCCCAGTTCCCCCTCCCTCCCCTTCTCCCACCTTCTCACTTCCTTCCCACTCTAACACCATCCATTCCTCAGAGTAGGTAAGGCCTCCCATGGTAGTTAACAAAGTCTGGCATACCAAGTTGAAGGAGAGCCCAGCCCCTCCCCATTGTATCAAGGCTGAGCAAGGTATCCCACCACAGGAAATGGACTCCAAAAATCCAGTTCATGTACCTGGGATAAGTCCTTGTCCTGCTGCCAGGGACCCCACAAACAAATCAAGCCACACAACTGTCACCCATATTCAGCAGGTCTAGTTCGGTCCCATACAGGTTCCCAAGCTGTCAGTCCAGAGTCAGTGAGCTCCAACTGGCACCCATCAGCTGTCTCTTTGTGCATCTGATCAGTATCAAGGACTTCCTAAGACTTGTAAATAATTAATGAGAACACCTTTCAAATTTCCTAAGTCTCAACAAACCATAAAGAGAGTTTGCTACACAACAAATGGAGAGTCCAGAAAGCATTCATTTAGAGCTCAGTTTATATCTAAGCTACTATATTTCTATTTACCCTTGGTAGACCATCTAATATTAAAGAAAAGAAAAAATATCTTCATGAAAGAAGTGATAATGGGTGTATTTAATAACTAAAAGACAAATGTTGAGAGGTCATTAGTTACCTTTATGAAAGTTAAATAAATGATCAACAGAAGTTGGTTCTGTTATTTCCAAGTGTGATTGCCACAATTTTTACCTTCTATAAATATTTCAGGTATCACAATTGACTTTTAGGTTATAAAACATCAAAAATAGCAATTTAATTATGTGTTAAAATGTTTACTTTAAAAAGATGGTACCCAGTGAGGATATTTAGTAAGTTTACATTTTTCTTCGTATTTAATTTTGTACATATGATTTTCAGGACAAGTCATTTGTAACCAAAGACATTTAGTTCCAGTAATTATAGCAAAAATAAACAGGCATTTATTGATTGCTTCAGTCTCTGGACACCCATGCCAATAGAAGTCGATTGCAACTACCTTCAATTCCTCCAAATAAAATCTCTTAGCCTTCACGCCTCAAACTGCATAGAGAATTTCACAACAGCAAAAGTGATAAGGAATTAACCTTGACTTTGATCTTATTCAATACCTATGCAGTTTTGAAAACCACTAAACAAATTACACAAAGCTCATTAAATTTTTTTCCTATATAAATGCACTAATTTAAATATTCTAATGCACTATTTAAACTTATAAACCAGAGAATGATGACTTGTGTGATTTTGTATTACAACTGTATATGTTTTAAGCCTTTGTATTGCATGTATCTGGAATAGTAAATCTCATTGTCTGATTCTATTCCTCTGCCAAACTGTCTCAATCAAGTTTCAAAATATTAGAATTTGTAGTAGAAAGAAGGAAGAAAGATTTAACTAATAGAAATTATTAATTGAAAAGCAAAGTTTTAAATTAGAAAATCATACATTAATTCAAGTCACATTAATTCAACTAATAAAATACTTGAAATTAAATGTTTTGTCAGGAGGAGACACCAGCCTGCCATCCAGGAAACATCATGTAAAGACAGCAGGTAAAACCATGGAACACGTGGTAACATATAGATTAACAGAAATGGGCTGAGTATAAGAGTAAGAACTAGAAAATGGTAGGCCTGAGCTAATGGCCGAGCAGTTTAAATAATATAAGCATCTGTATGCTTATTTTATAAGTGGGCTACAGGACTGCCAGGGCTTGGTGAGACCCGGAGAGTAAAACTCTAGCTACAAATGACACCCAACGGCTCGAGTACCCACCTTAAACCTGAGAATATTTAATAACCAATTCTAAACAGAGCCAAAACCAAGTTCCTACTTCATGTCTTATATGGGCAGGCTTTGAGCTACTCTATGGCTGGCTGGTTCATGGAGTTTGTTCAGGCTTGACCTAGGCTATGTTACACAGAGGTATCTCCAAGCTGCGCACTATACTATGTGTTGGATATAGTTTTTGCTAGTTAAAAAAAAAGTAAAATAAAAAAGAAAGAGGTTGCTGGCCTACATACTGTTTTGATAAAAGCATAGACCCACTGTTTCTAAGAGTTGATGGCTCCCAGAGCTGGCTGCAAATGTACCACCTCCATGTTGGGAAGCTGAGGTGGGCGGGGCCAGCAGCTACAGTGCTTTTTCAGTCTTAGAATGCTGCAATTTAAATCAATAGGTTCACAATAAGGAGATTCAGGTGAAATAGTTTAAAATGTGTGTAAAATATACATAGGCTAGAAAGACAGTTTTAAAAACAAACTTTAAATAGATAGTTTAAACTTTAAAATAGATAGTTTTAAAAATAAAGTCTTTAAAGAGACAGTAAAGGTAGTATAAAAAATAAGCCACATGAAGGTGGATATTACACAGAATCTGGATTGTGTTGTTTTTGGGATTTTTAACTGCAGAAAAACATTTGATTGTAAAAGCTCTTCAGTTAAACAAATATATATATATATTTTAAAGGTAACTTGACTTCAAAATTTGGATGTAAAGATATGTTGCTTTGGAAAGGAGGCTCTGCTTTTGTTTCCACAGAAAGCCAGAGGCTATGGATTTTTTCCAGATTAAGATACATCAGGTTTGACCAGCCAGGACTCCCTGAAAGTTCTCCAATGACACTATGGCCCAGATGATCCAACATCAAAAACGGTTTCAAGGCAACTTGCTCAGATGATACACCTTCATGGACTACTCCATAATCCAAAAATTTTCTTTTTGTCCCCATAAGATATAGCACACCCATCCAGCAGGAAGTAGTAAGAGAAGCTATGCCCAAATTCCCAAATATACCAAGCTGGCTTTGGGGCTCACTCCTTCTCTAAACCCAAAAAAACAAAAGGTTAAGAGATTCTTTTGTCCCATATCAGAAGAGCCCTCTTGTGTGGGACAGAGAAAAACCAATATTTTTATTTAAATCAGGTTGATTATAAATGTGATCTCTTTCTAAAAAAGAAAAGGGGATATAGTATAGATATGATAGGATAAAAGAACCTACTTTTAAAGAGCAACAACTTGTTTTAAATGTTTTACATTGCTTTGCTATGGATTTTAGTTTATTGATACAAGTTTAAACTTAATTTTGTTACACTGTATATATATATATATATATATTTCTATTCTCATTTGAGGTATTATGTTTATGTAACTCATTTAGATTGTAATGGATAATTAAGAAATACAGATTAATAATTAGTCTTCTATGATAGTCAAACTTATAGTCATGTTTTCTAGGTTTACATAGATATAATTCAATTAGATAGATAATCTTCAAACACTTCAAAGACCTACAGAATATGGTATTTAAAATGTTTTAGAAAATTTAGACTTTCTGGACAGTGAGACATGTCTGCTCCTGGCAGCAGTGACTTACTTCAGAGAGGAGTATGGGCATTGAAGACACTCTATATGGAGTTTATCTTCTTCTTGACAAAAATAGCCATTTGGGCAAGAAACTGTTTTTGTCTGGACTGCTTGATCAACTGGACATTCAGGACCCATAGGAACGTGCCCACTGAACTTTGCATGACAAAATGGTCCTTCAGGTTCCTGTTTTGCAGAGGAAACTGCCAGACATTCTACAGGACACAGAGAAAATTGATTGAGAGACTCTAGACCTGTGGGCTGAAGACAGAAGCCCCTACTTTACAAAGGAACTTTGGATGACTGTCTAGGCTGCCAGCTGTCTCTGTCTACTCTCACAAGACTCTCAAAAGTTGCTTGTGTCCTTCTTCCATTTCTCAGGTAATATTATATCCTTCTGAGGTCTTTGATGTAGTTAAAGACTAGATAGTTATAATTTCCTTAGTTATGATAATAAATAAGTTATATATGGACCCTTAGACTCACAAATATAAGATAGATAGGATATCTTTTTTAATATTAATATTGTAACTATAATTCTTGCTTGATAATTTTTTTGTTATATGTAATTTTACTATGTTAAAGTTAAAACCTTCCTTTTTGAAAAGAGAGAAAAAGGAGAAATGCTGTGGATGATTGATTGATAAATAAAACACTGATTGGCCAGTAGCCAGGTAGGAAGTATAGGCGTGACTAGCAGAGAGAAGAATTGAGAGAACAGGAAGACAGAGAGGAGACACCAGCCTGCCATCCAGGAAACATCATGTAAAGACAACAGGTAAAGCCATGGAACATGTGGCAACATATAGATTAACAGAAATGGGCTGTGTATAAGAGTAACAGCTAGACAATGGTAGGCCTGAGCCAATAGTGGAGCAGTATGAATTAAAAAAAAAAAGTTTTGTCAGTGCTATTTATTAAGAAGTAATAAATGGATAAGAATAAAATCAAAAATTTCATAAACAAAATTTAATAGTGTCAAATATATTTAACAAGAAGCATTCAATATAATTATGCAAATAAATTTGTATTATTCTAAGAAATAATTATCTAAGTGTTCAATATAGTTAGTCCATTACATTAAATTTACATTATTGTTTATCCATGAGATTTATAAATGTGAAATAATTAATAAAACATTCTGGGGTCTCAACACCTCAAAGGCTGTTATAGAATCTGGCATAAGCTTCTTGGAAAGAATTTGAGTGTAAAGATAAAAAGTAAGTCTTTCTCTCAAGAACTTTATGTTTAAGAGTCTACCATAACCCCACCCCTGGGCTCCAGCCATCCCGGGAGGACCTGCCCAACTTGGCCCCAGTTTCTGGCAATTCTTCAGGCCCTATGGGAAGGCTCTCCTTTTCCAAGACTGCAGGCAGACCCTGCAGTCTCCACGCCTTGCCCCCACACCTATTTGCCCAAGACCCCAGCAACTTCCTGAGACTCAGAGACCAGCCCCCAGCTCCCATCCACCCCTAAACTCCCATCTGGACCAGAGGTGAGTGCTTAGGGTTATAGTCAGAGAGGCAACTGCCCCTGGGTCCCACCCCTGCACACCAGCCATCCCTGGAGGACCTGCCCAACTTGGCCCCAATTTCCAGGCATTTGGCAGGCCCTGCAGGAAGGCTTCCCTTTTCCAAGACTGTAGGCAGACCCTGCAGTCTACACACCCTGCCCCCACACCGATTTGCCCAAGACCCTAGCCACTTCCTGAGAATCAGAGACCAGCCCCCAGCTTCCATCCTGCCCTGGAACTCCCACCTGGACCAGAAGTGAGTGTCTGGGGTCACACCCAGAGAGGCCTGCACATGGGTCACAGCCCTGGGCACCAGCCACTCTGGGGAAGACCTGCACAACGGAAACCAGGTTTTGGACATAGGGCAGGACCCACCCCATCCCCACCAGGAAGGTTCCCCCTCTCCAAGACCCTCTGGTGAACCCTACAACCTCCATGCCCTGCCCCCACACCTATCTGCCAGAGACCCCAGCAACTCCCTGAGACTTAGAAACCATCCCCCAGCTTCCATCCTGCCCTGAACTCCCATCTAGACCAGAGGTGAGTGCATGGGGTTGTAGTCAGAGAAGCAACCACCTCTGGGTCCCACCCCTGGGCACCAGCCATCCCAGGAGCACCTGCCCAACTTGGCCCCAATTTCCAGTCATTCCTTAGGCCCTGCAGGAAGGCTCCCCTTTTCCAAGACTTCAGGCAGACCCTGCAATCTCCACACCCTGCCCCCACATTGATTTGGCCAAGATGCCAGCCACTTCCTGAGACTCAGAGACCAGCCCCCAGCTCCCATCTGACCCAGAACTCCCATCTGGACCAGAGCTTCCATCCTGTCCTGGAACTCCCAACTGGACAAGAGGAGCTCCCATTTGGACAAGATAAGGAGACCCCAGGGACTTCCTAGACTCAGAGTCCAGTCCCCCAGCTCCTATCCGGCCAGCACTCTCGTCTGGACCAGAGCTCCCATTCAGCCCAGAGCTTCCATCTGGACCAGAGAGAGGCTCCTTAAATCTGTCAGCTCTGTTTAGACCACGTACACTGATAAGACCAAGAATGAACCCACAAGGAGATGGGCAGACATCAAGGCGGAAGTACATACAACAAAATAAAGAGCAATATAGCATCACCAGAACATAGCCCTTCTCCAACAGCTAGACCTGAACATCACAGAACAGAAGAAGCAGAAGAAAACAACCTTTAAAGTAACATCATGAAGAGGCTAGAGACTTATATAGAAGAAATCACAAATAAAGTGGAGGAAAAGACAAACAAAAAATGGGAAGAATGCTATAAAAAAACTAGACAAAAGGACAATTAAAGCAGAAGAAATCAATAAGTCCCTGAAAGAAAATCATGAAAAAGCAAGGGAAACAGTCCAAGACCTAAAGAGGGAAATAGAAAAAATGAAGAAGACATGAGCAGAAAGAATGCTGGACGTAGAAAATCTGAGTAAACAAACAGGAACTTCAGATGCAAGTATAACCAACAGAATGCAAGAGATGGAAGAGAGGATCTCTGGTGTTGAAGATATATTAGAAGAAATAGATTCATCAGTCAAAGAAAACACTAAACCAACAAAGTCATGACCCAAAATGTCCAAGAAACTTGGGACACCATGAAAAGATCAAACCTATGAAAAATAGGGATAGAGGAAGGAGAAGAATACCAACTCAAAGGCACAGAAAAAATACTTAACAAGATCTTAGAGATCTTAGAGGAAAACTTTCCCACCTAAAAGAATGAAATTCCTATGAAGATACAAGAAGCCTATAGAACACCAAACAGACTAGACCCCCAAAAAAGTCCACTCGCCATATAATAATTAAAGAACTAAATGTACAGATTAAAGAAAGACTATTAAGGGCAGAAAAGGAAAAAGGCCAAGTGACTTATAAAGGCAAATCCATCAGAATAACACCCAATTTCTCAATGGAGACTTTGAAAGCCAGAAGGACCTGTACAGATATAATGCAGATACTAAGAGACCATGGATGCCAGCCTAGACTAATATACCCAGGGAAACTTTCAATCATCATAGATGGAGTGAACAAGACCTTCCAAGACAAAACCAGATTTAAACAATACTTATCCATAAACCCAGCCCTACAGAAAGCACTAGAAGGAAAATTCCAACCTAAGGAAGACAGATACATCCATGAAAACACAGGCAATAGATAACACCACAGCAGTAATCCCCAAAGAGAAGTACACACACACTACCAGCAAAAAATAAATAATAACAGGAATGAACAATCACTGGTCATTAATATCCTTTAATATCAATGGCCTTAATTCACCTATAAAAAGATACAGACTAACAGAATGGATACAAAAACAGGACCCATATTTCTGCTGCATACAAGAAACACACCTCAAATTCAAAGACAGATACCTACTAAAATAAAAGGCTGGGAAAAGACTTTCCAATCAAATGGTCTTAAGAAGCAAGCTGGAGTAGCCATCCTAATATCCACCAAAATAGACTTCAAACTAAAATCAATCAAAAGAGATGATGAAGAATTTTACATACTCATCACAGGAATGATCCACCAAGATGAAGTCTAAATTCTGAACATTTATGCCCCAAACACAGGGGCACCCACATATGTAAAAGAAACATTACTAAAGATTAAATCACTTATAAAACCCCACACATTAATAGTGGGAGACTTCAACACCCCACTTTCACCTCTGGACAGATGGGCCAAATTGAAACTTAACAGAAACATAATGGTCTTAACTGATGTTATGGCTGAAATGGACTTAATCGATATCTACAGATAATTCCACCTGAAAAATAAAGAATATAGCTTCTTCTCAGCACCCCATGGAACCTTCTCTAAAATCGACCACATACTTGGCCACAAACAAAGCAAATCTCAACAGATACAAAACAATTGGAATAACCTCCTGTGTTCTGTTGGACCACCATGGTTTAAAGTTCAACAACAAAAAAACTACAGAAATCCTACAATCTCATGGAAACTCAATAATGCTCAACTCAATCACCAATTGAGGGTTAAGGAAGAAATAAAGAAAGACATTGAAGACTTTCTAGAGATCAATGAAAATGAATATACCATATACCCAAACTTATGGGACACTATGAAAGCAGTGCTACGAGGGAAATTCATAGCACTGAATGCCCATATAAAAAAGCTGGAGAATCTCACACTAGTGACTTGACAGCATGCATGAAAGCCATTGAACAGTACAGGAAGAAGCAAAGTCTCCTAGGAGGAACAGATGCCAGGAAATTTTCAAATTAATAGCTGAAATCAATAAAATAGAAATAAAGAGAACAATCCAAAGATTAATGAAACAAAGAGTTGGTTCTTTGAGAAGATAAACATGATAGACAAGCCCTTATCCAAACTAACCAAAAGACAGAGAGAGAGCATCCAAATTAACAAAATCAGAAATGAAAAGGGGACATAACAATAGACAATGAGGAAATCCAGAGAATCATCAGGTCATACTTCAAAAACCTCTACTGCACAAAAATGGCAAAACTAAAAGAAATGGATAATTTTCTGGATAGGTACCACATACCTAAGTTAAATCAAGACCATATAAACCATTTAAATAGTACAATAACCCCTAAGGAAATAGAATCAGTCATTAAAAGTCTCCCTACAGTGAGTCCAGGAAAGGCTCAAACATACACAAGGAAATCCTGTCTCAAAAAAACAAAAAAGAAAAAAAAATTCTTCCAACCAAAAAAACTCAGGACCAGATGATTTCAGTGCAGAATTCTTCCAGATCTTCAAAGAAGACTTAATACCAATACTCTTCAAACTGTTCCACACAATAGAAGCAGAAGGAAAATTACCAGACTCTTCTATGAGGCTACAATTACCCTGATTCCTAAACCAAACAAAGATGCAACAAAGAAAGAGAACTACAGAATGAACTCCCACATGAACATTGATGCAAAAATACTCAATAAAATACTGGCAAACAGACTCGAAGAACACATCAAAACAATTATCCACCAGGATCAAGTAGGCTTCATCCCAGGGATGCAAGGGTGGTTCAACATATGAAAGTCCATCAATGTTTATACACCATATAAACAAACTCAAAGAAAAGAACCACATGATCTTCTCACTAGTTGCAGAAAAGGCATTTGACAAAATCCAACACCCCTTCATGATAAAGGTCTTGAAGCAATCAGGAATACAGGGAACATACCTAAACATAATAAAGGCAATCTACAGCAAGCCAACAGCCAACATCAAATTAAATGGAGAGAAACTCAAAGCAATACCACTAAAATCAGGAACAAGGCAAGGCTGTCCCCTGTCCCCATACTTATTCAATATAGTACTTGAAGTTCTAGCCAGAGCTATAAGACAACACAAAGGTTTTAATGGAATACAAATTGGAAAGGAAGAAGTCAAGCTCTCCCTATTTGCAGATGACATGATAGTATATATGAGTGACCCCAAAAATTCAAACAAGGAACTGATACAGCTAATAAAATCCTTCAGCAACATAGAAGGATACAAGATCAACTCAAAAAAATCAGTAGCCCTCCTATATACAATAGACAAACTGGCTGAGAAGGAAATCAGAGATACATCACCCTTTACAATAGCCACAAATGATATAAAATACCTTGGGGTTACTCTAACTAATCATGGGAAGGACCTATATGACAAAAACTTTAAGTCCCTGAAAAAAGAAATTGAAGAAGATGTCAAAAAATGGAAAGATCTCCCATGCTCATGGATAGGCAGGATTAACATAGTAAAAATGGCGATCTTACCCAAAGCAATCTACACATTCAACACAATCTCCTTCAAATTACCAACACAAATCTTCACGGATCTGGAAAGAATAATACTCAACTTCATATGGAAAAAACAAAAAACCCAGGATAGCCAAAAGAATCCTCTACAATAAAACGACCTCTGGAGGCATCAAAATCCCCGACCTCAAGCTCTACTATAGAGCTACCTTAATAAAAACAGCTTGGTACTGGCATAAAACCGACATGTGGATGAATGGAATTGAATTGAAGAAACTGATATTAACCCGCACACCTATGAACATATAATTTTTGAAAAAGAAGCCAAAAATGTACAATGGAAAAAAGAAAGCATCTTCAACAAATGGTGCTGGCATAACTGATGTCAACGTATAGAAGGCTGCAAATAGATCCATATCTGTTACCATGCACAAAACTTAAGTCCAAGTGGATCAAAGACCTCAACATTAATCCAGCTACTCTGAACCTGATAGAAGAGAAAGTGGGAAGTAGTCTTGAATGCACTGGCAATGGAGATCACTTACTAAATATAACACCAGTAGCACAGACACTGAGAGAAACAATCAATGGGACCTGTTGAAACTGAGAAGCTTTTGTAGAGCAAAGGACACAGTCAACAAGATAAAGCAACAGCCTACAGAATGGGAAAAGGTCTTCACCAACCCCACATCTGACAGAGGGCTAATATCCAGAATATATAAAGAACACAAGAAATTAGACATCAAAATGCCCAACAGTCCAATTAAGAAATGGGCTATAGAACTAAACAGAGAATTCTCAACAGAGGAAGTTCAAATGGCTGAAAGACATTTAAGGAATTGCTCAACATCTGTAATTATCAGGGAAATGCAAATCAAAATGACTCTGAGATACCACCTTACACCTGTCAGAATGGCTAAGATCAAAAACACAGAAGAAAGCTTATGCTGGAGAGGATGTGGAGCAAGTGGACCTCTCCTCCACTGCTGTTGGGAATGCAAGCTTGTACAGCCACTTTGGAAATCAATATGACACTTCCATAGAAAATTGAGAATCAATCTCCTCCAAGACCCAGCTGTAGCACTCTTGGGCATATATCCAAGGAATGCTCAATCATACCACAAGGGCATTTGCTCAGCTATGTTCCTATTAGCTTTGTTTGTAATAGCCAGAACCTGGAAACAACCTAGATGCCCTTCAACTGAACAATGGATAAAGAAAATGTGGTACATATATAGAATGGAATACTACTCAGCAGAGAAAAACAATGATATCATGAGGTTTGCAGGCCAATGGATGGATCTAGAAAAAATCATCCTGAGTGAGGTAAACAAGACTCAGAAGGACAAACATGGTATGTACTCACTCATAGGAGGATACTGGATGTAAAACAAAGATGACTAGACTGCTACACAACTCTAGGGAGGCTACCTAGAAAACGGACCCTAGGAAAGATACAGGGATCAACCAATGACAGAGAAATGGATGAGATCTACATGAACAACCTGGACGACAGTGGGAGTAATGAAGGGCAAGTTTTGAGGGAAAGAAAGTTAAGGGGAGCATGAGATCCCAGCTGGGTCAAGAACAGAAAGGGAGAATGAGGAATAGCAGACCATGATAAATGAAGACCACATGAGAACAGGAATAGTCAGAGTGCTGGAGAGGTTCCCAGAAATCCACAATGATATATCCTCTGTAGACTGCTGGCAATGGTCAAGAGAAAGCCTGATCTGACATAGTTTGGTGTGTTTTGGCCCTGGAGGAGATGGGAATGGAGGGGAGGGTATGTGGGAAGTTGGGAGCGGGTAGTGGAGGGGGGAGCACATGGGAACCCATGGCTGATGTGTAAAATTAAAACACAAATATAATAATAATAATAAAAGGAAAATAAAAGAGTCTACTATAAACATAAAGTTTTGAAAGTTCATAATATACATTGAAATGGAGGTTGATAACAATGTTACTTATAGGGGCTGGAGAGATGGCTCAGCGGTTAAGAGCACTGGCTGCTCTTCTAAAGTTCCTGAGTTCAATTCCCAGCAACTACATGGTGGCTGATAACCACTTGAAATGAGATATGGTGCCCTCTTCTGGTCTGCATGGATTACGTGCAGACAGAATACTGTATACATAATAAATAAATAAATCTTTGAAAAAAACAATGTTACTTATATATGGGGTATAAAAATCTAAATTTTGAATATTATATAGCCAATTTGGCGATTATTATATTTTATTTTCTTTGCTTATGTTTATCTTATCATTTTTTATAACAATTATGAAACTTTGCAATTTTTTAACCTTTCTAAAGATTTATTGGGAAATTGAGCGAGAGAGAGAGCGAGAGAGCGAGAGAGAACGAGAGAGAGCCAGAGAGAGAAAAAGAGAGAGAGAGAGAGAGAGAGAGAGAGAGAGAGAGAGAAAGGGACTTTGCAGAGGGTGGAGAATACGGAAGGAGAGACACAAATTTTTAAATTGTGCAAACAAAACACTATTAACAACCCAAGCAAAATAAAGACAAAGAAAATATGAGTATTTGGGGATTAAAAGAAAAGTGAAAAATACACCAGTATTATTGAGAATGGGATCAAAGACACTCCAGTAAAGAAATGCACCAGGAAAGATTTGCAAGTTAATTCTTAGTTCTTCTCATGTTGAGAACAATAAATCAAAGTCAAATATTTCAGGATACTTGGAACATTTTTAAAATTATAGGTGATATAAAAGTATAGTGCTCTATCTCTGGTCACCCATAGAGTTGTGACCAGTTACTCCATGCTTCTGAGAAATTTCAAAGCCTCTAGGACCCAGGCCCTGGCACACAGCCAGTGTCCCCCACCCAACACTGCCCCAGTTGCTGACCAGCAGAGAAAACTCCTGTGGCCAGGCTCCCCCACCAAAACCCCTCATGGGTCCTTGCAATCTACAAAACCACACCCTACCCCAATACCCATGTTCCTGCAACCCCTGTATCCTCCTGAGACAAGGAATCTGCCAGCTCTTATTAGATCAAGAGGTGAATGACTCTTCTCCCACCCAGAGTGTCCTGCCTCTAAGACCCAGGCCCTGGGACACAGCTTGACCCTGGGAACCCCCACCCAACTCTGCCACCTGCTGGCCATCAGGGAAAACTCCTGTGGCCAGGCTCCCCCATCAAAGTCTTTAGGAACAACAAGAAGTAGTCAGGTGTCTCCTGCTCATTTGTAGAGTTATTCTTATGCAGGTAAGAGGAAATGTCTGAGCCTAGATTGTCTGTGTAATCCAATATTCCATTATTATCACAGTGGAGGAGGGGCAAAGGACCTGATAATTCCTCAGTTCACAAGGTAGGGTGATTCAGCAGTTCTGAACTGGTACCCAGGTCCTGAATAATTCCTTGAGAATCAGTGGCCTTTGCCAATAGGAAGTCAATGAAGATGGGTTCGGATATCAGCAGAGGATACCAGCATCAATCACTGCAATAGCTGCATCACAAGCAGCAGAGTTTAAGAACTCACAAAAAAGAATTGAAGGAAAGCGGGCAAAAATCAAACTTTCCTCTTGAACCACTTTAACCTTGGTGGTGGCCACTAGGAGAGGTTGCGCACATCCTGAGGTACCTTTTAATTGGTTCAAAGCTGCATCTAGTGATCGAGGAACACGATCATTTTTATTCCACCTATGGAGCTTTAGTTGAAGTCATCAATCTACTGAATTGGTTTTCGAGGGTCTCTGGGAGTCCACTTTTACCTCCTCTGCTCCTTTCTCACATATCTTTTAAAGTGTGGGTCAGATTAGATTAATCCCCAGCTGAGTACCTTCTAACAGTCTTTTATCATAGTAGGAAAAAAATTGTAACTCATTACCTACAAAGTCCTGATGTACCTTTCAGACTTACCTTTCCTTATATACTTATCATTTCTCATACAGAGGACTCTATGGTTTCCTTTTCTGTCATTTGAATTTATGTCACTGTTTCCCATCTCAGGACCCCTGCACAGGTTGTTCTTCCTGATTGAATATTTCTGTCTATTCCCATATTTCCACATGTTTCCTGCTCATCAGTCAGACTCAGTACAAATGCCACCTCCTCATCTCCGGTCTGTCTAAATCATTGCTCAATCTCTTAGTGTATATCTCAAAATTATTCAATGACTGCCATTGCCCAGTCAAGGACATACTTAAATTTATCTCTGAATAATTTGGTTAAGAAAATGTGTGTGTGTGTGTGTGTGTGTGTGTGTGTGTGTGTGTGTGTGTGTTCTCTAAATCAGCTAATGTACATGGAGAGTAAGATAAATCTTTTCTCAAATACATTTTTGAAGGGTTAAAGCTGCTAGATTTAGAATGACCATGGTGGGAATATGCATACCATTCAATTTAGTAATAATACCAGGTTTTTCATCTTTTCCATGGCAAGCTAGGTGATGAATGTTCATCAAGAAAAGTTGGTGTGAACAATTGTTAAATATGGAAGAGCATATTTTATTCAAATTTTGACTGGGCACAATAGTAGGTCTAGAGACCACTGCCACATTCTTCTGATGGGGAGAAGGTAGGATATGAATTCATTTAAAACAAGAAAAACGGGGGGATTTAAAATCATGGAGCAAGGTTGGAGATAGTGACATGAAACAATAATTAGAGGAAACCTTGTGATAAGGGTTTCTGCTACTTCTAGTTGTCAGGAGTATTGAAGAATGCTTCTCAGTGTGAGGGCATGGAAACTAGGGAAATGGCAAGGTCAGAGATTTGTACTTATCAGTCTTAGAAGTATTGTCTTGAAAATAAGGTTTTGTAAAGATA
>NC_050445.1:119938325-119978757 GCF_903995425.1 Onychomys torridus
CTTAGTCATTGGGTGATCGCTGAGTCTTTCCTAGGGTTCTGTTTTCTAGGTAGCCTCCCTGGAGTTGTGTAGCAGTCTAGTCATCTTTGTTTTACATCTAGTATCCTCCTATGAGTGAGTACATACCATGTTTGTCCTTCTGAGTCTGGGTTACCTCACTCAGGATGATTTTTTCTAGATCCATCCATTTGCCTGCAAACCTCATAATGTCATTGTTTTTCTCTGCTGAGTAGTACTCCATTGTGTATATGTACCATATTTTCTTTATCCATTCTTCAGTTGAAGGGCATCTAGGTTGTTTCCAGATTCTGGCTATTATCAGTAAAATAAAACAGTAAGTTCTTTTAAATATGGCTCTAGAGGTTAAGTATTTCAGAGTGTAAGATTTAAGTATATCATAAAAAGAACATCTTTATGCAGTATGATATAGTGAGAGAATTGAGTTGTTCCAACTACAATGATCCAATTAACTACTATAAAATGACCATTCTCTCTAGACTCACAGCACTTGACTCTTATACATAAGTCAATCAACTGACTTAAACAGAAGTATGATATGAAACAATTACTAGAAACAGTAGACTGGCCATTTTGCTTATTTTTCCATAAGCATTCAATTTTTTCATTAAATGAAAAGACAAAATGTGTTAGACATGGAAGCACATGGCTATAACTCAAGGACCCAGGTGGCCGAAGCAGGAGGATATTCTGGAGTTTGAAGCAAGCATGGCCTGCATAACAAGACTGAGACTTTATAAACCAGAAAGGGAGAACATGATAAAAGAGTGGAGGGAGAGAAAAGGGCAGGAGGGAGAGGAGAGAGAAAAGCTGGAAGAGGAAGGGGACAGTAAGAAAAAAATTGATTCTAGATAGATTTTAATTATTTACAAATTAGTGTGATAGCCTCCATTATTTTCTTAAAATAAAAAGACAAAATGATGGACAATATAAATTAATACTAAGATTTAATGTAAGGTACACTTCTGCATGTGAAATTGAGATATTATTTAAAACTGGTCCATGAATGGTAGGAATAATCACTAAAACAGTATTGGAATATTGTTTAAAGTAAAACAATATTTTATTTTATACAGTGTATTTATATTATATATAATCAGAAGACCGGTTAAAAGAGAGAATCTCCATCTAATAATTTCTTATGTTTTAGGCAATTATGCTAAGTGTGCTATGTGTCTTATCTCACCAAATTCTCAGAAATGAAATAGGTGCTCTTACAGAGAAAGAAATTGGCAACATCTGTTGTGAGAAATCCATTCAATTATCTCATCCTGATACCATGGAAATATGAACAATTTGTAAGTATGTTTCTTGCCATTGGTTAATTGGAGAAGAAATAATTAAAAAGTTAGAAATAATTTTAAAACTGTATTAAGGAGGTAACCAAGGGACCAGGTGGTAAGCATGGGTTAGCACCTTGACATGTCATTACTAAGTATTTGCCTCAAGATTAAGAGAAGGAAGCAGATCCTTGATAAAGTAGCTGCTAGAAATGGATGTGACATCATCACTGGTGAAAATGGGCATTTGCCCTTGGAGATATGGTTAGAAACAATTCAGAAGAATGATTACCATGCATTCTATTTGAATGTCACCCTGGGTACTTGATAGTTACTTTTTGCCAGACTCTAGCAGGAAATGGAAAACAAAAACATTTTAGGCTACAAAAAATGAGGACTTCAGATCAGAGAAACAAGTAGACATGGGTATGGAGGAAACAAAGAAAAAAAGTCTAAAGTATCCATTGTGACAAAGCTTTGTTTCAATTACAATCAGATAAAAACTTTCAGAGAGATGAGAAGACACTCAACCAAACAAAACTACAGTTAGGCATTCCATGTTTGAAAAATATGTATAGAAACTTAGTACTTTATGCATTTTAATGTTTATACATTTTAGGGATGTTTTCATTGAAAATAAATTATTTTCTCATACAACATATGCCAATTATAGTTTCCCTTCCCTGTTTTCCTCTCAGTTCTTTTCTCTCCTCTGGATCTCTCCTCCCTTTCTGTCTCTCATTAGAAAAAACAACAACAAAAACAACAACAAAAACAGACTTCTAAGAGATAGCAACCAAACATGTTAAAAATAAAATATAAAATGAAGCAAAAACTATCATATTGAAGTTAGACACAACAGCTCGACAGGAGGAAAACAGTACCAAGAGCAGGCACCAGAGTCAGAAACCCATTTGTTCTCACAGATAGTAGTCCCACAAAAGGACTAAGTTCACGGCTATGATATATATGTATAGGACCTGCTGCAGTCCCATGCATGTAGGCCTTGTGCTTGCTGCTTCAGTCTCTGTGAGTTCATATGTGTGTGCCTTGATGAGTTGATTCAGAGGGCCTTCTTCTCATGGTTGTCCTCTACCCCCAATCCCCGGTTCTTACAACCTTTATGCCTCCCTTTATTTGAGATGCCCTGAACTCTGTGGGGAGGGATTTAATGGAGATCTACCATTTATGCTTTGTCTCAGCATGTCTGGCTGTGGGTCTCTACATCTGTTCCCATCTACTGCCAGTAGAAACCACTCTGATGATGACTGAATAAAGCACAGATCAATGAATGCAGCAGAATATCATTAAGAATTATTTTATTCATACCTTTTATTTCACCAGTAGTGTTTGGTTTACTCCTACTTCTCTGTACTCTTTAGAACCTGATTCTTGATTACCCAAGCAGTGTCATGTACGAGTTAAGTGGAGTTGCCTTAAGTCAAATCAGCCACTGTTTGGCCACTCCCACAAGTTCTGTACCATCACTGCCTTATTTGGCAGGCAGGACAGATTGTAGGTCAAAGGTTTTTCCGCTGGGATTGTGTCTGTTTGTCCTTCAATAGACTGCAGAGTACCATCCTAGAATGTTAAGGGTGAAGGCTCCCTGTAAGCAGCAGCTCAATTTCTCTTTGTTCAGTGAGTTGCACAGATGTTGTCTTCAGCAATGGGGCTTTAATGTCAGTTTGCAGAGAGCAGCCCTTTGTCTTAGCAACAGTGTGGGTTATCTTGGAATTGACAGGCAAGGCTTCCAAGGGTGGCCCTGGGTTGCATTTAGTTTAATTATTGTCCAAGGAGGTCTTAGGGAACCTTACTACTGCAAGAACTAAAAAAAAAAAATAATTAAAGATTAAAAGCATCAGAATCAAACGAGGAGGAGGGGAAGGATGATTATGAGGAGGAAAAAGAGAAGAATTGTAGTAATTTAGAAGAGAAGTAAACTTCATGGGTAGATACTGGTCACAGAAGTCAAAGTCTTTTAAATAAAAGCCCTAGTGCTGGGCACACAATACTTCCCTATTAGTTATTGTCTAGAGAGAACCCAGACCCCCAGACAATACTGAGTGTGTATCATTGCTCTTGGTTGTCTGCCAGGAGGAGGTGGCATGACTCTATTTGTTATATTATACACTCTATTACACAACGCTGAAAGATCATGTTAGAACTTAGGAGTTCCTTCACTGCTCCCTAGTGCAGGAAGGTGCTGTACAGACTCACAAGGGTAAAAGAATCACCAGCAGTCTCAGCTATCAACGGGCCCTACTTACTATAATACCAACCTGCCAGGCAAGATATGTAAGCTGGCACAGTAGTGACACAACCATATTGGATATAATGAAACACTTGGTAATTGGATTGGAGGCCTGCCTCATAGTAGATAATACACATAGAGTACTGTAAATCTGGCCTAAGGAATAATTGTACTACCATTGTCTCTGTACATGAACATGCTGTCAAACTTCCTGCTAAATAATTTATGTCTATACCAATAAACTAGTGTGGCTATCAGCCAGAGCAGGGAGTGGTCACTGAGCTATATAGAAGTGGACAGTTAATACAGAGATTCATATGTGGTCAAAACACTAACAATATCTGACTATTGATATTGGCAGGACGGTTGCAGTCATGAACATACAGCAGCTATTGATAGCTGCACAAAACCGGGCCCTTCAAGATTATATGAGGAGAGGGGGTATCCACAGGTCCCACCACTTCCTGTAGGTGTACTGACTGTTAATGGTTGCCTCAGAAGAGGACTTTCTATTCCTTCCCTGAGAGACTAGTAAGGAGGAAGGAGACCAAAAGGAAAGGAAGGGAGATAATAAAGGTTTGTGGGTGATGAATAGAACCTCAACACATTATATATGAAACTATCCAAATATAAAAAAGCAAGAATCCTCTAGATAATATAAGAAAAATAAACTGTAGAAGCTGCAAAATTTTCACACATGAACAGAAACTTTGACCTAATAATTAATGTATTTCCCTTTTGTCTGAAGATTTTAACAAGCCGTGATGATAGTTTACTACTGCATTTTAAGCTGAAAACAATAAGCTACAGAACTTCAATAATGCATTTTCCACTATGAGTTACAGCACAGTATCCCTGTCTTCCAGACTGAGCCCTCACTTTTGACATGATGAGATCAACAGCAGAATGTTGAAATAGCAGACATGTTTTAAGAAGTCAAAGTCTAGTTAGAGTGAGAACCAAGATGACAGACGGTCAAACAAGGTCACAAAGCAACAAGCAGGGACAGCACAGTCAGGGTTTAGATTATCCGGGAAATCAGGAAGCATGAATTCTCCTCCCAAGAAAGCAAGCAGTGTCTGAACAGTTGCTCCAACAATCAGAGCAAGTTTCTAGATTAATAGAACATAAGGAAGCTCAGGGATGGACAGGCAGACTCTTCATTAATTGTAAAGATGGTGGAGTTTTTTTCTTTGTCTTCATTTAAACTCATTCGAAAGATTCAAATAAATATATGTACAGAATTTTCTGCTGTGTGTGGATTTACATTCCTGTCATCCCAGAACTAAGGATAGACACACAAGAAACCTCACTGTAACATTTTGATCATAATATTCACTTAAAGACCAGTGTGTCATATGTGTTGATAAATTCCTTTAAAAGTAAATACATTTTCTCTTGTCCTCTTTGTTAGAAGATTATAAATATTAAAGAATGAAAACTTGTAATCTGAAGATGATAATAGAGATGTTTACTTTTGACTCCTGCAGTAAAACTTTACTAACCTAATCAGACACTGTACAATGCCAAATCTTTTTACCAGAAAGAGGCTCTTTACCATGCTCTGCTGATCTCTGTGAGCCCAAGAGCTTCATTCTTGCCAGTCGAATGTGACAGTCACTGGTAAGCACTCTAGTAATGAATTCTGAGAGCTTCTCCTTGCACCTGAGTAGCAAGACTTATTGTAGTTACCTAACAACAAAAGGAGCTCTCTCTTTTGTGGCCTCTTAACAAGTTCTGTATTCCCCACACATTTCTGTAACTGTTTGATATAATTATTGGGGCTCATAAGAAAATAAATTTTTTACAGCAGAACTCTCGCCTGCTCAGATGCTTTGCTTACAAATAACATATGGCTACTACATTCCCCTGTACAATATTGGTCTGCAGCAGCAATAAAGTTGTCATCAAGGGGTGACAGCAGACCACTTTGCATGGTGATAACCACCATTTTGTATTATAAAAGCTCAGAACTCTATGAGGCCTTCATAAATGTGATCAATTACTGCAATAAAGTTGAGAGGAATTTGTGGTGGATTATTTTTCTCTGCCTTACAACAGGAGCTGCCTTGCTTGCTGGTCCAATGTTAGGTTGCAGTGACTGTGTGGATATCTCAGAGCTGTGGAAGGAACAGACATAACTGCTTCTATCATGGTCCTCCCAATGCTGCATGATGTCCATTAATTTATTCAGATTACGGTGAGCCCATCATGTTCTAGCAGTAAAGGGTAAGTTCTTTGTCTTAAATGAACTGGAAAAGAGAAGCCATATTCTCCATGCTTGAACATTTTAATTTATTTAGTGTGTGTTTACATATGTATGAATGAAGGTACATGTGTACCATAGTGCACATGGAGGCGAGAGAATAATCTTGACTGCAGATCCTTGTTTCAGCCTTGTTTGAACCATGGTCTCTGGCTATTTGTTGCTGATGGGGACCAGGATAACTAGTCAAGAAACCCCCAGTATTCTCTCTCTCTACCTCCCATCTATATGATGGCTGGCATCATGGTACTAGTTTTTACCTAACTCTGGATATTCAAACTGAGATCCTCAAGCTTGTCTAGTGAATGTTTAACCCACTGATACATTTCCCTGGGTCAACATAATAATTATATAAAGTTATAGATCCCATTTATATGACAATAATTTACTTAAATTTTAGGTTTTCATTGAAGAAATAATATGTTTATGATCAGAGGAAACACATTGCATATTACATATTAAATAGCCAAATTGTTTAAAGGCATACCTCCATTAAAGAAACAGAATCATGATAGTTGCTGAAAAATATAGTCAAAATATTTTTAAAACATATACCTCCTGCCAGGAGTATCGGTGCACTCTCCTGGCCTCCATTGGCACTTGCACAAATATTGGCATACACACAGATATACACACACACAATTACAGGAACAGAAACAAAAATAAACTAAAACTTCAATTAAAAATTGTACCTAAATTAATGTTTTATAAAGTAATATACTGTTGCTTTTTATAAAATATTTCTCATACAGAAGATATAATTCATTATTGAAATTATTACTTGATTTTAAATTAAAGTTTAATTAAACAATTGTACTACAAATTGAGAAGGTTTGTTATACACAATCTGAAACATTTTCATTGAACAAGAGTACTACTTGTTTGCTGCAAAATATTTATATATGTAAAACATATATCACTCTGCTTGCACTTAAGCAGCACTGAGTTTAGGAAATTGAAGCTCATGTTTCAGCTACACAATTATCTTAATCCTCAATTTACCCAGTGATTTTATCAGGGTGCTACAAAATTAATAAATAATAGATACACTTAAAGGTCAATGGTGTTCTGATTTAGTTTGTTTTCATTAACTACACAAATTACTTATCTAGTGTTAAAATGGTTTAATAAAGAGGCACATTTATTAATTAATGTTAGCTATTTTCAACCTGTCAATCAGTTTCTAATGATTACTGGCCTATCTCCTCACATACTAACTGCTTTCTGACAAGGGAGATGAACACTATAATGCTTTGCAACTAGACACAAAATTCTGGGATTTCCAAGGATTTCTAAGTGGTTAAATATGTAAAAATTATGTCTGGGACCATTGGACAGTTATTTTACTTCTAGTGTTTCCATTTGGAATTAAGATAAGATACATAAGGACCCAAGTTAATTTCATTTTCATTCAACAAGCATGATAAAGGACACTATATTTCATGAGAAAACACCCAGTTTTAATTCCAACTTTGTTCATTCCTTATCCATGGAGTGTTCCTTGCAATAAAAATATTTGAGTGAAAGGTAAGGCACATTTATTTTTATTATCTATTTAAAGAAAAGTAGATTTCTTGGAAAAGCAAAAATGTTCATCATTGAAGGAAGCACAGTACATGTCCGAGGGACCAAACAAAGGATAGCATGGACAGATGGAGATCAGGACTGCTTTGAAATTGTGTCTACTGGATGCAACCAGACTGCTGCAGTCATGAACACATAGCATCTATGGTTGCCTATACAAGATGAGAACAAAATCAAACCAGTCAACACTCTAGCATCGATGAGAGAGAGGCTGAAAAGCCCCACCCCAGCTGTGGAGCTACTGCACAGGTAGAAAGAGTCACCTTTTTCAGGAGTGTGCTGTTTGTGATCATTTGTATCTTTACATGCTCTTCAAATAACATATTCCAGGTAGTGCCTTCCTTTTGTTATTTTACAATTGTAGATCAAGATATGACTTAACATTTAAATTGGTAGTCAAAATTTAGAAGATGGAAAGTTTCACATTACAGTACAGACCATTCATCATCAAATGGTTTTGTACCTGTTTGCATTTGTGTAGCACTGATTTCTGACTCAGTGAACTATTAAAAAATGTGTAACATAAAGTTGGAAGGGGCATATAATGTGGAGGGAGTGATCCAGGAGAAGTTGAATGGAAGTATGGAGAGATGAGTATGATCGATATGCATTGAAAACTTGTATGAACACTTCAAAGAATAAATCAATAATTTTAAAATAGCTTTGCAAGAATAAAAGCATCAACATGCATTTGTAATATTTCCCCTTTCTCTTTGTATGTTCTGGAACTATTATAGACACAAAGCTCACCCACCATCCATCAACCCTGTCTCTTTCCTTGCCAGTCCCATCTTAGACACTATATGGTAACCACCAGCTAGTCCAAATTTTCAAATTATTTTTAATATATTGTAACTCCAAAGGTGGAGGGCAAGTACAGGGTAGTGAAAAATTACTGCATTTTATATCATTTTTATGAAATACAGACTTTTACAATCACTGTCAGAAGACAACTGAGCAATACTTAATTTTCGCTTTAATTACCTCCATAGATTATGATTCCTTACAACCTGTACCGATCCAAGGATACAGATAGTTTGGAGACAATCCAGGGCTAGGCAGTGAAAATGATTAAGCTGCTGGGAAATTGGCTGTGTTGTTAAAGAGAGAATGAACTGGACAGACTAAATCACAGCAATATATGTTTTCAAGAAAAATTCAGAGGAACATAGATGCACATGATCTCTCCACTAAACAGGCAAAGAAGGATTGCAGGAACTTGACTGTGTATATGATAACTTTAAAAATATGAACAAAAGTTGGGCATCAGAAAAACATAAATTAGCACAGTTGGCTGCTTCATCTTTTTAAAAGAACAATTCTAAAGAGCAAATATGTTATTCCCTACTTGAAAAAGACACTGTGGGCAATGAAAATTTATATTAATATCTTAGCATCTCCTTCCAAGGGCAAAACATGTGAAAGACAAAATAAAGCCCATCCATTGACCTATTGATTTGGTTTTCTGCATGGTACAACACAAGAGAATTCCATCTGTGTTCTGTCTTTTGAAATTCATGCTTTCATTTAATCCCTGTTTAATTTTGAAACAGATGTGTGAATAAACAGTGGTCTGGGATTCTAAACACTGGTGTCTGTGACTACATTCTAAGCAGTGGCTTCCTTTGGTCCTATTACAATTGTCGATCCAGACATGACTTAAAATTTAAATTGGTAGTCAAATTTTAGAAGTTGGAAGAGTTCACATTACAACATAGGTTTCTGAGCAGCTAAATATAGAATGAGGTGACATCAGGTCTGTGTCCTCATATGGACATGGTTATCTAGAGGTGTAGGATGGTATGTTTCCTTTGCATTAAATCCTAGGTGAGTATATCACCATAATGGGTACCATTCCTTGCTGAGGAGTGGCTCTGTCCACAAAGCCATGCTTCATGTGATTCACTGTGTAGCCAGAGCAATTTTATGGCTATGATTATGGTTCAGTAGATATAAAGCATGTGCCCTTCAACTTTAGGAGCTGAGTTTGGATCACCAGAACCTACATAAAAGCCAGAAAGGTAATGATTGTCTCTAATCTCAGCTCAGAAGGAAGAGTTCCCAGTAACAAACTGTAGCTAGACTAGCTGGAACTGGCAAGCTACAGGTTCAGCAAGATAGCCTGCCTTGATAAATAAAGTGGAGATCAATTAGGAAGGTACCCAGTTTTAATTTCAGACTTCCACACTCATGTACACACCTGCACACACATGTTCCTCACAAACATGAACATACATACAAATATGAATGTAAACACCATGCATGCATATGCATGCAAAAAAGAAAACTTTTTTCTTACCCAGTACTTCTATTCTGTCTGTATTATTTATTTGATATTCCTGAGGTGATTCATTTGTACTTTAGTGTACTCCATAACACAAATCCACAGCCTTTCCATTTGTCCTTGTCAAATGTCAGAAAGTTCTTGTCATTAGATATGAATTTGTACATGAAAAAAAAAACTTTCAAAGGTCAGTTGAAAAATATTGGCATTTGAAGCACGGAGGGATTAAGGTATTACCATAATGCTGGAACCTGACAAGCCATTATGGATTAATTAATTATCAGATTGGCTTTGTGTCACCAGTCATTCTGAGGTCACACAGCAGCCTGGGTACACCATGCTGATGCCTGCCTTGTCATGCTTCCATACCTGCTTTTCTTGATGTTAATATACTAGATATATAGTGCTGGAAAATCTGGAACTAACAAAAATGAAAAAAAATGTCAACTGCCAAACAAATATAATGCTCACTTCATTTATCTTCCGTTATTTTCTAATGCTAGTAGTCATAATCAGGGTTAGAGTTTACCTATTTCCTTTCTCATTTTTTGAGTCAGATTGTTCTCAGCATTTGCTTTAACAAATATCTAGTGATAAACTGCTATGGTGTAGCATCTTGTAAATCCTAAGCTTAAAAGCATGTGTAAGGCATTGGGAAGATGGCTCTTCAGGTAAGAGCATTTGCTTCACAAGCATGCAGACCTGAGTTCAAATACCCAGCATCTACTTAAAGGGCTAAGTGTCCTCATGGTTCCCTAGAGCCCTAGCAATACAGATGTCAAAGGTAAAAGGACTGCTGGGGCTTGCTGGCTGTAAGCCTAGCTTCAGATTCAGTGAGAATCATCGTCTGCAGGGAAAAAGGCAGAACGTTATAGAACAGGACACTGCTGGCCTCCATGCACACAGCATGTGCACCCATACATACATATATGATATATGCTCGTAGTTCACGCACACACACACAAACACACACACACACACACACACACACAAAAAAAAAAAAATACACAGGAAAAGACCACTCTGCTTTCATGTAATTTTCACTCCACTGAGGCACACAGATAATGATAATTTAAAAAAAGAAAAAAAAAATCAATGACGTAAAGTATGAAATTAGTTCAAATGAAAAATTCAACTGAAGGAACAATGTTATAAAATATCATGGGATAATTCACATTTTACCTAGGCTGGCCAGCATATAAGCAAATGTTTTAATGACGTACATTAACTCTGGGATCAATATATGATGGAACTGAAAGGGTTCATTGCACAAAGGATACTTAATGACATACTTATTCAATATCTGTTCATATTATAAACTGCTACTCATTTTGTTTGCATTAATTTACCAGATAGAACACTGTAATTCAGTTTGCAATGCCAATATTTTGGGCACTTCATACTTTTGCAAAATTTTGCAATTAAGTAAACGCAAAACATCAAAAGTAATATAATTTGAAATCAATAATGAAAGATTGGTAAGTATATATCTAAAACGTCTTTGAGATGTGTTTTTAACATATATATCCTGTAGTTTGTGCAAAGCACCTCAATTCAAAGGTGAAGCTAGGGCTGGAGTGATGGCTTACCATTCAAAAACATGTACTGATCTTTCAGAGAACCTGGATTCTGTTTCCAGAACCCACATGGCAGCTCCCAACTGTCTGTAACTCCAACTCCAGGGGAACTCATACCTTCTTCTGGCCTCTGGGGACACTGAGCTCATAAACACAGTCCCACAGAGATACATTATATAAACATAATTAAAATTAAAAATAAATCAATAGACTCCATCAGCACTACTGTTACTCTGTTAATAGCATCAGGACTGCCACACATGAAATCACCATCTCAGCATTTACTGTCATCCTGAGCATTTTCAGGAACATAATCATAAATAATATAAAATTACACACATATAACAATATAAGACAAACTATGTTTAATATTTCCTAAAAACTTTAGAATTCGAAAGAGTATCCCTATATTACATAGTAAGGAGGTAAAATCCACATGTGTGAATTTGACTATTCAAGTATTAAAAGGTCAAAGTTTTCAGACCTACTATGCAAAACATGTAATATGCCATTCCATGCAAAAAATCACTATAAATCATCTGCTTATTAATTGTTACAACAAATATCCTTCAGAAAATTCTGCTGTTACTAATGATTGTATGCTTTTTTTTTTCTTTAATAATGAAGAGCATAGGGAAACAGAAAAGCAACAAAAGCATAAAACCAAAATGGACTTGGTTAAATGTATAGATTGAGTAAGTCAAGTTTTGATGCATTTCCCATGGCTACTTCTGTATATTTTCAATTTTTCTTTTGTGATCTTAACAAGCTAAGATTTCTTCCAGATGAGCCCTATCTAGCCTAGGCTAAAATGGTAGTCAGTCATGTCTTACCTATTCTGCATGAGAATTTTACTTCATCGCATGTAACTGGCATTAAAAAAATATTAGTTAAATTTGAATGATTTTTGCAAATAAACTATGAGTTCTAGTTTGGCAAGCTTATCTTGCCTGGCTTGATATGGGTAATAATGTAATGTGCAAACAATGAAAATTTGCCTAAATACTGTTAACTTTGTTGTTTTTAGTGGCTTAAAACTTAAGCACATCCAAATGTTTTAAAGGAAATGAGTCATGGAACATTTAATATCAGGAACTAATTTTGTTTACAATTTATTTTCTCTAAATTAAAGGAAGTGCACATACAGTTGAAAATTAAACTATATACAGACATATAGGCATGCGTGCATGCGTGGGTGCATGTGTGTGTGTGTGTGTGTGTGTGTGAATGAATTCAATGCAAGACTTTCCCATTGCTCAGTTGTGATCTTTCCACAGAGTACTCACAGTAAAATCCACTGTTTATCTTTTTAATATATCTGGTTGTCTTTGTGTTTCAATTTTCTCCACTAATACTTATCAGAATTTGTTTTCCTTTGGTATGATTTTGCTTCACCATTCACGAATATTCCAGTGGCAACTGGGTGTGTTGCCAGCACAGACTCTGGTGCAGCTATGAGGACAATATCTTACCTGAAGACCATATTTTCTCAATATCCTGCCCTCTGGTCTTTACATCAATACAATAGGCTAGTCAAAGGAGTAGAACTTTTTCTTAGTTATATTGACAGTTCAATGAAGCATAAACCTTAAATGTGATTATAAATGAATTCTATTAACTGTGCTTTATCATTACTACCATATTAATCATATTACATTTCACAAAATTGTCATGAGTGTGTATTATAGATATAAATATTTAGGTGAGTGAGCACTGCAGAGCAGATACTTTACCAGTTGACTTCCCATTCTAATCCTTCTCACAAATATTGTTGAGGCCCAGCAAAATAGCTCAGCCAGTAATGACACTATTGCCACATCCAATGACGTAAGGTAAATATCCAGGATTGACATGATGGACAGAAAGAACCCACTCCCACAAGTGATATTCTGACATTCATAAACATACCATAGCAATGCCCCTCTATAAATAAACAAAATGTAAATTGTATATTTATTGTTAAAGTCCAATATAATGAATACACTTTACAATCCAATACTGCTTCTAGTCATTTACCTTTTCTATTGCTAATACAAATGACACCATAGGCTACCTTTCTCTTTACTCAGATTCCAAGCTATTTTCCCCCAATGTAGAGTTTCAGCAGTCACTAGAAAATAAAAGACAGATAACTGGAATTTCTTTCTTTTAATGATACAGTCACAAGAGAAGAAATGGATAGGTTTGGGGCTAGAGGGGTCATTCAGTAGTTGAGAACACCTGCTGCTCTTGGAAAGGAACTTTGGTCCCAGCAATCATGTTGGAAAACAATCCCTAATAATTCCAGCTCCAAGGAATTCAATACCTTCTTCCAGAATCTGTGGGAACATGCACATAATCACCACAGACATATATGCACATAACTAAGAAGTCTTTAGAAGAGAGAGAAAAAGGAGGAGGAAGAGGAAGGAGAGAAGGGTGTAGGAAACAGTTCTACCTCCTCTAGTTTTTAGAAGACAATGACAACATAATTAAATCTGAAAAGCTGATGAGCAAGCCTCTGAACCTTTTAAGGAGATTATGAGAATTGAGACTTCTGGTAAGCTGGAGATAGCTGAAGATGGTTGTGTGAAGCAGTCGGGAGGAGTCTGGAGCTGTCATCTGTGTGTCCAGGACATGATGACCAAGCTCTGAAATCTAAGTTATTCACCAGCTTCTAAATTATATGATATTTAACTTGAAAGAAAAAAAGATACTTCCCATATGAATTTTCTCCCCATCCACACACAAACTGCCAATAGCTCACATACTTAAGTAAATACCCTGTATCCAGTACTGTAATAATTGATGAAATACAATTGATCTTAGCCAAAAGGCCAACCAGCCACACCAGTGGAAACCAATGAACTGTGTGGACCCCTCATGGGACTGGACTAGGCCCTCTGGATAGGTGAGACAGTTGTTTAGCTTTAACTGTTGGGGAGGAGCAGGCAGGGGTGTCAGGATCCATCCTTGGTGCATGAGTGGGCTTTTTGGAGCCCAGTGCCTAAGGTGTGACACCTTGCACAGCCTTGGTGCAGTGGGGAGGGGCTTGGACCTGCCTCAACTGAATGTACCAGGCTCTGCTGACTTGCTATGGGAGACCTTGATTTGGTGGAGGTGGGATTGGAGGGTTGGCTTTGGGGGGGGGGAATGTTGGGGAGCAGGAAGAGGTAGGAGAGGGGATCTGTGATTGGTATGTAAATTGAATAGAAAATTTTCTTAGTAACAATAATAACAACAACAATAATAATAATAATAATAATAATAATAATAAAAGAAAAAATAGATGAAATGGAGCATAGAAAACAAAACACTGCAAAGGAAGATGCATTATTTGGAATAATTACTGTTAGGAGAATCAGAATAGGCAGGTAAAGCCTAGCAGGCAAAAGCACCAGGACAAACAATGAATCTGGGAGGATTGTGTAATGCTTGGATAAATTTATAGATGTGAGTCATTAATTACATATCAAAAGTACTTAAAAATATTACTGACAATGTATGATGTGTTAATGGAAAACTATACAGCTGGGTGTGGTAGTATACATGTGTAATCCCAGTAATCAGGAGTCTGAGAAAAGATGATAGTATGCTCCATGACAGCCTGGGCTACATAGAGCTTTCCTCAGGGGAAAAAAAACAAAAACATATATACATATATATATATGCTCATACTTGTAAATATATAAACAACTATGGTACTGATCTACTCTATGACACTTTTAGTCACACTATTTTCAAATAGAATTCTTTGTACTTAAAAAAAAGACTTCTGTAAATAATTCCTCATCATATATATGTGCATATATAATATATAATTATGGATATCATAATACATACTGTACCATGAATCTTAAAAGGTTCTTATTAATAACATCAAACCTGAGGCCAGTTATTGGAGTTAATGCTGGAAGATCAGAGAGACAGAACAAGCCACAGCTTCCTCACCTCGGCAGTTCCTCAGCTGATCCTGTTTCCTCAGATTGGAAGCTTCTGTGTCCTCATCCCAATGGCTCTCAGTCGAACAAAAGCCTGAATGCTTAACCAGCCAAAATGCTTACCTAATTTAGTTCCTGATCCTCACGCCTCATATACCTCTTTGCTTTCTACCATCACTCCCTGGGATTAAAGGCTCACTTTCTGGGATTAAATGTATGAGTCACCATGCTTGGCTGTATCCTTGAATACACCACCTAGCTCTGCCTCCCAAGTGCTGGGATTAAAGGTGTGAGTGCCACCATTTTCTGGCCTCTGTATCTAGTGTCTGTTCTGTCTCTGACCCCAGATAAGTTTATTAGGGTGCACAATATTTTGGGGAACATAATACCACCACACATAATTATACATATTATTATATATTATGATATATAAGTGAGTGCCTATAACTCAAGTAGAGTTTGTTGAATATTACTAGTGTTCTGGACTAGTGATACAAAGGTTATTGTACATGTGACTTTCATTAGGAGGCAAAGTCATTGCAGAAATAAAGATAAAATAAAAGGGGCCGAAGCATTAGCTATCTTTGTAGAAAACTACTAACTTCAGAAAAACAACATTTCTACAGGACTATGAAATGAGGCACAGCATGAGGCTTACTGCTGTCTACTGATGAACTTCTTAAAGCATGTTTGACTTAAGATGAGTTATAGTTTGTTTTGTTTTGTTTTGTTTTTTGACAAAGATCACTGCTCAAAATGTGCTGCCTCTTTCTGCGATTATGAGGTAGTGATTCATATTCTACCAGGTAGATGCATTACTTTTGAATTTTCCTTTTATAATAAATGATGAGAATGTAGCGCAAATAGTCTGTGGGTACTTAGTGCTCAGCTTTCCCCTATGTTGATAATTTCTACAACCATGGCACAACTATTAAACAATGAAAGGAATGTTGGCACAATAGCTGAGTCACACATCTTAAAATGGCATTTTGGGTACTGATGCCCACATATATGTTGATTCTGAAAAGATCCTCTGCAGTGGTGTAACCACTGGGAATAAAAAGCCCAAGGCTGATATTCACCACTTGTAGTAATAAATGTTGTTAATAAATCTATGCTTTTGCCAACTAGTTGCTACACATCTAATTTACTTCATGTTAACACACATTATATGCTACTTTCCTTTCTATTTTTCTGATTTAAAAAAAAAAAAAAACATCCACTTTCACTAAAAGCAATTTGGGCACGGAAGGTTTATTTCAGCTTAGAGGTGAGAGCCCATCACTGAGCGAAGGCAGGGCAGGAACTCAAGTAATAGCTTGAAGAAAAACCATGGAGGAATGCCCATTGCTGTCTCATGGTCTAGCTTATATTCAGCTTGGATTCTTCTTACATAGCCCAGAAACACCTGTCCAAGTAATGTAGATGTTATCTACAGTGGGCTGGGCCCTGATGCATCAAATTACTATCATGATGATTCCCCACCCCAACAACACATATGATTACAAACCAATCTGAGCTGGACAGTCCTTCAGTTGAGGCTCTTTTCTCAGGAGAGTCTAGGTTAAGTCAAATTGACAGTTAAAAGTAACGACACACGATAGATACAATAAACAACCATTTTACTGAATTATGTATGTAATTGCTCTATGACACTTTTTTATTGGTATTTTAGAGTATAATTTTCCTTATTAAAGAAAAGACTTCAGTAAACAAGTTCCTATGTTGTATTAGCAGCAACCAGCTTTATTTCATGTTAACATTCATCAGTTATACCATTTATTTATTATTATTCTCATGCCATACTTAATACCCTGTTTAATTCATTAAGTACAATGTTAAATTCATCATTGTCTAAGAAGCAGCAACTATATCATGTACATGATTGTATGCATGTTTGTATGGCACAGAGATTAGGTTGTAGTATGTTATCCCACACAGGCTGTCTCCTGTGTTATCACACAATGATAAAAATCTTTTAAATTCCCCCAACTCCAAGTTCTACAAGACTGCATTAATTATACTGCACACCTTGTGTGAATCACCATTTTTCTCATTTTATTCTTGCTGCAACAGCCAATCCGAGATCCCACATTGCATTCATTTTTCACATTCCTTAGTTTCCAAAGTCACGGCTTCCATTGCTTTGTTCCCTTGGAAGAATAGCACTTAGCTTGAGGGGGTCTCAAGATGATAATATTAGGCATTTGGTCAGTGCAGATGCTACTGCACTTCTCATCCTTCAGGAACTTTACTTCTCTGTGTCTTGTTGACAGTGATGTTTACTTGATGACATATTTAGGACATGGTCTGTCAAATGTCTCTTCTGGCCTGTTACAAGTGTTAACATGGAACTGCATATCTGAAACTTTATTTATTAACTTCAATATCATGAAGATTTCTGATCTTCTTCTTCCATGTTACTTAGTAGTTTTAGAGTGCACCAGTGGATCTTCCTGGAAAGAATTATCACTCTACCATATGTCCCAATGATGGTTTCAGAGTCTCCTCATTCCTTTTATGTTATGAATTGGAATGCTTCTGTAAGAAAGAGCTGTCCTTTCTCTCTAATTTACATTCTTATGCATTATTCACTCATTTATTTACATCAAGGCAGACACATAGAAATTTATTTATTCTTTGGCTACAGCCCAAATGCTTCCTTCATTTTGGCTGCCAAGTCATTAGGTTTGGACCCTGTATCTCTTCAATATGCTAACATTTTCCCCATCATTCTAATTCTTAGAAGATTGCAATTAAACATATTCATTTAATCTATCCTTTCAAGTGAAAAGTGGCAATTTACCAAAGGAGAAAACTATTATTCTTAAGGAAAACAATTCTTTTGAAAGTTTGTAAATGCTTGATAGTCTTTCTAATTTAAATGCTTTTAGACACAGCGTTACCAGCTATAAAAGTTATGTCTGGGGCTAAAGAAATGTTGCAGCAGTTAAAAAGGCATGCTGTTCTTTCAGAGGGCCTGAATTCAGTTCCAAGCACCCACATTGGAGGCCTCCTAACCACCTTGAACTCCAGACCCAAGAGATTTGACATTTTCTTGACTTTATGAGCACCTATATTCACAAGTACTTACACACAGGCACTCACATATACATATGTATACATAATTTTAAAAAATCAGTCTCTTAGAAGTCAAATTTGTGCAGTTTCTAAAAGACTTAGTATTCAAAAGTATTCAGTGATAATATTGAAACTTATTCAATGATAGTCTTGAGCTAAGTTTACTTGATACACCTACCTTACAAAAAGCACAAAACATTTGGATATCTTTCACTTACTATTTGTAAACACAGCTCCTGAATACCATTACAGAATATTTTCAAGCAGATTTACTTCACATAAAGCCTTCAAAAATGATGGACATAGATAATAGTTAATAGCCTGGTACATTAAGCAGCAACAATAGAGTACTTTTATCATGTAGTTATGTCTAGTTATGGACTGTCATTTTTAGTTATAATAAAAACATGTAGAGAGACTGAACTCAATGTCCAATCCTTAGAGCCATGGTCTCCTAATGTAGCCAACACATATTTTTAATTTAAAAATATTTTCCAATGAATTTCATTATGAAAATTTCTGGGGTTTTATTCTCTCAGGAGAGATTCCTGAACATCTTGAATGTGAGTGATGAATATGCTTACTAATATGAATAATATAATAAAATATGCTGTTATGATTTATAAGTAAATGAAAGAAAAATCATGTGCTCAGTTTTCTCAATAATGGGATGAGAGTAAAACATTTGAAAAAAAATTGCCAGAGAAATGGTTCAGAGTTTAAGAGTGCATCATGTTCTTGCAGAAGACAAAGAGTCCGAGGTAGATGGACTTTTCTGTCCCACCAACCAGTTCCCACGTGATGACATGGGAACTTGTTATTAATTATAAATGTTCATCTGATAGCTTAGACTTGTCTCCAGCCAGCTCTCATAACTTAAATTAACCCACTTCTCTTAGATCTGTATACTGCCTTGAGGCTCGTTGACCTCATCCATGCACTTCTCATGTAGCTTCTTTTTCTTGTAGCTCATGACTCCTCAGACTCCACCCTTCTTCCAGTGTTCTCTCTGCCCTGAAAATTCTGCCTAGCTATTGACCAATCAGATTTTTATTAACAATAAGAGCAACAAATTTTCACAATGTACAGAAGGATTATTACACAGAAGTCTGAGTTTGGCTTCCATCACCCATGTTGGATGGGTTAAAACAACCTGTAATTCCAGCTCCAGGGTATTTGATTCCCTCCTCTGACCTTGGAAGACAATGCGCTCACATTCACATGCCTATGTGTATACATTCATTAAAAGTAAAATCTGCTTTAAAAACTTGGAAAATGTATTCTGAACACATTTCTACTTTTGGGGGAAGTAAAGTAGTGTACATGAAGGCATTGGAAGGCATTATGTGACAAAACTTCTCCTGGGAAGACAAAACAAACACATTTACTTACCCCAGATAGATAGCCTACCATCAGCCAATGTATTGATCCCACTAAAGTCCAGCTGGGTGAACCATGAATTTTATTTGTGTTACTTGCAGGAATACAAGTAAAGAGTTACTTACATAAGCAGGAATAACTCCAAAATAGCTGCAACATCAAAGCCCACTCTAGTATGGGTGACAGCTCACAGAAGTTGGAAATCTAGAGCATACCTCACAGCTTGCAGGCAATTCAACAGGTTTGAGAGTGCCCCTTACACCTGACTGTGGTCTAAACCTCTTCCAAGCAACTGGGCTGTTTTCTGCTTCTTCCAGGCAGCTGGTCTGGTCTTATAATTTATTTTGCAGCTTGGCTTGTCTGAAAGTTCTTTGCAGCTTTAACTGCTTACTCTGAAAGGGGGAGGCCTAGTACATCTGGTCAATTTCAGAGACTTCTTGGAGCTATTTTGGTTCTTAACCTTTCTGTATAAGGTACATTCCTGAAGGGTAGAATGTTTCAATGTTGAAAGATATTGTTACACAACAGAAGGACATCTTTGAACCCAGCTTCCATATAGACTTTTCACCCTGTCATCTTATTTTCAGAACAATATCTATAAATAAATTGAAAAAAGAGCTAGGAGACTATCAAAACAATCTCTGTAGAGTCTTGTAGAGTCCATCAATGATGCCTGCAAGTTCACACATAGAAATGTGGCTTAGACTACAACTCATGGTAAAGATTGTTTCAAGCGAAACTTTGGGATTAACGTCAGAAAGGAAACCCAAATTGAGTCATTTTCTTCCTTTGCAAATTGGATACTTTTACTAAACTATGACTATCATCTCTCAAAAGAAAATTATCTTTTATAGTTCACTATTTTTTAATGGTTTTGTTGTAGCTATTATAAAATATTCAACAGAATTTTATTTTATTACAATGTGTTTTATTTTTACTTATATGCTTGGTGTGTGTGTGTGTGTGTGTGTGTGTATGTGTGTGTGTGTGTGTGTGTGTTTGTGTGTGTGTGCATGTGGATGTCCACAGACATTAGAAATTATCAGATACCGCATTACTAGAGTTTGTGAGCTGCCCATTGTGGAGGCTGGGAACCACGCCTGAGTACTCTGCAGGAGCAATAACTGTTCTTCACCACCATGCCATCCTATGAGCCCCTTCAATAGAATTTTAGTAATAAAAAATTAACATAAGCCATTATAGAAAATGTTTAAGAAAAAGAGTACAGGGAAATATGCTAGTGTTTTGCTTTATTCTATTCATTCATTATGGTTATGCTAATTTTAATTGTTTAAAAGTACTTCTGACAAAAGCCTTTCAATCTGTGATAATCCTGTCTGCATTAAGCTAATTAAAAAGATATCCCAAACTGATTATGATTCATAACACATATGACAGCCTGATGAGTAAAGACTTTTTTTTAAACTTCAGAACTTACCAACTGCAGAAAAAAAATATCTGTACCAGAAATACAAAGATTTTACTTAACACTACTCAGTAGGCCTTTTAAAATTCATCTTACCTGCTTTAAGAATTAATAAAGATGAAATATTTATATTTCAATGAGCATTACTCTCTTCATTCCCTTTCATCTTTAATTTGGTCCTGCAGGGTAAATGTGATTTGAGCTATGGAATAGATCCCTGAACTTCACAGAAGACCAATATTACATCATCTTAACAAGAACCCTACTCCAGACATCAAAAAGCATAGAAATATGCCCAGGAGGAAACTCTAAATATCAGACCCAAGTTGACTTGAAGAGCCTTTCAATTAATATTTGGGTTTTGTATGGGGGAAGCAACATGTGGCTTGTTGTGTGGAATATTTCTCCACGATTCGGAGACTATCCACAAGCTAAAGAACAAGCTGGAAGTTCGTTTTGGGTGACTTCTGACTTCATCCTTCAGTTTCTATAACCCCCATTCAAACAACTAACCACTTGAAAGCTGCCTTTCAATCTGACATATTCTTAGAAGAAACAAAGACATAGTTTTCCTCATGCTGTTTAAATAGCTTTGGAACAGAATTTATTGATGTAATATCACACATATCATTATGCATCAGACCTATAAGAACATTGTTTAGAAATTCTAACCTCATACTTTAATATGAAAATGACTAGAACTCAAAAGATTAAATATCATTATTCATAAAATTTATATATCCCAAGGTGACTTCAGGTCAGCCTCCCCCAAAAGTTTCCAATGTTCTATTTGATTTGTTATTGATTAATATTCATGGGGTCATTATAATGAAAGAAAAACTCTGTTTTATTTATTTATTTATTTATTTATTTATTTATTTAGTGTGTGTGTGTGTGTGTGTGTGTGTGTGTGTGTGTGTGTGATGCATATGTATGATGAGTGTATATGTGGGCATACTCCTGTGAGTCAGGCCCACAGGTGCCAAGACAGACATGTAGAAGTCAGAGGACAACCAAAGGTATCATCACTGTCCTACCTTGTTTGAGTTAAGGTCTCTTTATTGTTAGTTACTGCACAAATCAGGTTATCCCTCAAGCATTCCAGGATTCTCCTGCTTCCCCATCCCACCTTGCTTTGCTGTGTAGGGGCTCTTATACTCTGAACCATACAGGTTATTGTGTATGGGTTTATATGATTATTTAGCTCAGGTCCTTCCTCATGCTAACGTAGCAAACACTACACACACTGAGCCATCACCCCAGCCCTAACAGTCTGAATTCAGACCTTTCATATTTAAGTACAGCTTTGATATCTACCAGCTGTATAAACATAGGAAGAGTTTACTCCTACCTTCTACTTACCAAGTTCTTCAATGAGAAAATGTATATAAAGATATAACATGATCTTAAGTGCTTAACATGGAAATTCAAAAGCAGATAATGCAAAACATCCAGCACAAGGGCTGGCACAAAACAGTTACCACAAAATCATACGCTCGTGTGCATTACTGTGTGAAAGCTCCACCGAAAAACAGGAACAGGCCTTCATCTGCTATAGCTTCAGTCATTTCCACAGCCTAATGCCTGGCACAAAGAAAGCAAATTGTTAGGAAGTATCTCATAGGTGTGTGATAAATTCATGGAAAGATGGGTGGATGGATGGATAGATGGACGGACAGATGTCTTTGTATATATGCATCTTAATGAAAATACCAAGTAAGTTGCATAAGTATATGAATAATTTCTTGTACTTAATCTGTATTTGAAACATTTGACTCTTCCATAGGTAGAATTTAAAACATAAGTGAAATATGTTTTCTTTATGTAGTTAGTAGACTGGTAAGTGTTTTATTATCAAATCTTGTAACTTTCCTCACTTACAATGACATCTATCTGGAACAGTATGAGATCGTTTTTCAACTTCCATTCAATTTTATCTGTCTCAGCAATATGACATAGCACTAGTTGTATCTAAAGTCAGTTTATTATTTTTAAGATTTATTATTTTTTGTTATTTTTATTATTATGTGGTTTAATTTTATACATTAGCCATGGGTTCCCCTGTCCTCCCCCCTCCCGCAACCCCCCCCCCTTTCCTCAGCCCCTCCCCTCCATTCCAATGTCCTCCAGGACCAGGACACCCCTGAGGACTCATTTAAACCTGGTGGATTCAGTACAGGCAGGTCCAGTCCCCTCCTTCCAGGCTGAGCATGTGTCCCTGTATAAGGCCAAGGTTCCAAACAGCCAGCTCATGCACCAAGGACAGGTCCCAGTCCCAAACAGATCAAGCTATACAATTGTCTCACTTATCCAGAGGGCCTGATCCAGCTGGGGACTCCACAGCCATTGGTTCATAATTCATGTGCTTCCATTCAATTGGCTATTTGTCCCTGTGCTTTTTGCACTCTTGGATTCAACAATTCACACTCTTGCATTCCTTCCTCCTTCTCGACAGTTGGACACCTGGAGCTCCACCTGGGGCCTGGCTGAGGAACTCTGCATCCACTTCCATCAGTTATTGGATGAGAGTTCCAAGACCACTGCCAGCAGTCTACAGAGGATATATCATTGTGGATTTCTGGGGACCTCTCCAGCACTCTGCCTATTCCTGTTCTCATGTGGTCTTCATTTATCATGGTCTGTTATTCCTTGTTCTCCCTTTCTTTTCTTAGTCCAGCTGGGAACTCCTGCTCCCCTAAGCTTTCTTTCCCTCAAATCTTGCCCTTCATTACTCCCACTGTCATCTAGGTCGTTCATGTAGATCTCATCCATTTCTCTGTCATTGGGTGATCCCTGGGTCTTTCCTGGGGTCCTGTTTTCTAGGTAGCCTCCCTGGAGTTGTGTAGCAGTCTAGTCATCTTTGTTTTACATCTAGTATCCTCCTATGAGTGAGTACATACCATGTTTGTCCTTCTGAGTCTGGGTTACATCACACAGAATGATGTTTTCTAGATCCATCCATTTGCCTGCAAACCTCATGATGTCATTGTTTTTCTCTGCTGAGTAGTACTCCATTGTGTATATGTACCATATTTTCTTTTATCCATTCTTCAGTTGAAGGGCATCTAGGTTGTTTCCAGGTTCTGGCTATTACAAACAATGCTGATATGAACATAGCTGAGCAAATGCCCTTGTGATATGATTGAGCATTCCTTGGGTATATGCCCAAGAGTGCTACGGCTGGTTCTTGGGGGACATGGATTCCCAATTTTCTAAGGAAGCGACATATTGATTTCCAAAGTGGCTGTACAAGCTTGCATTCCCACCAGCAGTGGAGGAGAGGTCCCCTGGCTCCACATCCTCTCCAGCATAAGCTGTCTTCTGTGTTTTTGATCTTAGCGATTCTGACACGTGTAAGGTGGTATCTCAGAGTCATTTTGATTTGCATTTCGCAGATAATTAGGGATGTTGAACAATTCCCTAAATGTCTTTCAGCCATTTGAACTTCCTCTATGGAGAATTCTCTGTTTAGTTCTATATCTCATTTCTTAATTGGACTGTTGGGCATTGTGATGTCTAGTTTCTTGAGTTCTTTATGTATTCTGGATATCAGCCCTCTGTCAGATGTAGGGTTGGTGAAGATCTATTCCCATTCTTTAGGCTGTCACTTTGTCTTGTTGACCATGTCCTTTGCTCTACAAAAGCTTCTCAGTTTCAACAGGTCCCATGGATTTATTGTTTCTCTCAGTGTCTGTGCTACTGGTGTTATATTTAGAAAGTGATCTCTGGTGCCAATGCGTTCAAGAGTACTTCTACTTTCTCTTTCTATCAGGTTCAGAGTAATTGGATTTATGTTGAGGTCTTTGATCCACTTGGACTTAAGTTTTGTGCATGGTGACAGATATGGATCTATTTGCAGCCTTCTACACATTGACATCAGTTATGCCAGCACCATTTGTTGAACATGCTTTCTTTTTTCCATTGTACATTTTTGGCTTCTTTTTCAAAAATTATATGTTCATAGGTGGGCGGGTTAATGTCAGGGTCTTCAATTTGATTCCATTGGTCCACATGTCGGTTTTTATGTCAGTACCAAGCTGTTTTTATTATGGTAGCTCTATAGTAGAGCTTGAGGTTGGGGATTATGATGCCTCCAGAGGTTGTTTTATTGTACAGGATTCTTTTGGCTATCCTGGGTTTTTTGTTTTTCCATATGAAGTTGAGTGTTATTCTTTGTAGATCTGTGAAGAATTGTGTTGGTAGTTTGATGTGAATTACGATGAATCTGTAGATTGCTTTTGGTAAGATAGCCATTTTTTACTATGTTAATCCTGCCTATCCTTGAGCATGGGAGATCTTTCCAGTTTCTGACATCTTCTTCAATTTCTTTTCTCAGGGACTTAAAGTTTTTGTCATATAGGTCCTTCCCATGATTAGTTAGAGTAACCCCAAGGTATTTTATATCATTTGTGGCTATTGTAGAGGGTGATGTATCTCTGATGTCCTTCTCAGCCTGTTTTTCTATTGTACGTAGGAGGGCTACTAATTTTTTTGAGTTGATCTTGTATCCTGCTATGTTGCTGAAGGATTTTATTAGCTGTATCAGTTCCTTGGTTGAATTTTTGGGGTCACTCATGTATACTATCATGTCATCTGCAAATAGGGAGAGCTTGACTTCTTCCTTTCCAATTTGTATTCCATTAAACCCTTTGTGTTGTCTTATAGCTCTGGCTAGAACTTCAAGTACTATATTGAATAAGTATGGGGACAGGGGACAGCCTTGCCTTGTTCCTGATTTTAGTGGTATTGCTTTGAGTTTCTCTCCATTTAATTTGATGTTGGCTGTTGGCTTGCTGTAGATTGCCTTTATTATGTTTAGGTATGTTCCCTGTATTCATGATTGCTCCAAGACCTTTGTCATAAAGGGGTGTTGGATTTTGTCAAATGCCTTTTCTGCAGCTAGTGAGAAGATCATGTGGTTTTTTACTTTGAGTTTGTTTATATGGTGTATTACATTGACAGACTTTCATATGTTGAACCACCCTTGCATCCCTGAGATGAAGCCTACTTGATCATGGTGATAATTGTTTTGATGTGTTCTTGGAGTCTGTTTGCCAGAATTTTATTGAGTATTTTTACATCAATGTTCATGAGGGATATCGGTCTGTAGTTATGTCTTTTTTGCATCTTTGTTTGGTTTAGGATTCAGGGTAATTGTAGCCTTATAGAAAGAGTTTGGTAATATACCCTTGGCTTCTGTTGTGTGGAACAATTTAAAGAGTATTGGTATTAAGTTTTCTTTAAAGTTCTGGTAGAATTCTGAAGTCTCCCACTATTAATGTGTGGGGTTTTATATGTGATTTAAGCTTTAGTAATGTTTCTTTTACAAATGTGGTTGCCCTTGTGTTTGGGGCATAAATGTTCAGCATTTAGACTTCATCTTGATGGATCGTTCCTGTGATGAGTATGTAAAGTTCTTCATCATCTCTTTTGATTGATTTTAGTTTAAAGTCTATTTTGCTGGATATTAGGATGCCTACACCAGCTTGCTTCTTAAGACCATTTGATTGGAAAGTCTTTTCCCAGCCTTTTATTCTTAGGAGGTGTCTGTCTTTGAAGTTGAGGTGTGTTTCTTGTATGCAGCAGAAAAATGGGTCCAGTTTCCATATCCATTCTGTTAGTCTGTGTCTTTTTATAGGTGAATTAAGTCCGTTGATATTAAGGGATATTAATGACCAGTGATTGTTCGTTCCTGTTGTTATTTTTATTTTTTTGGTAGTAGTGTATGTGTACTTCTATTCTTTGGGGTTTACTGCTGAGGTGTTATCTATTGCCTGTGTTTTCATGGATGTATCTGGCCTCCTTAGGTTGGAATTTTCCCTCTAGTGCTTTCTGTAGGGCTGGGTTTGTGGATAAGTATTGTTTAAATCTGGTTTTGCCTTGGAAGGTCTTGTTCACTCCATCTATAATGATTGAAAGTTTCCCTGGGTATATTAGTCTAGGTTGGCATCCATGGTCTCTCAGTGTCTGCATTATATCTGTCCAGATCCTTCTGGCTTTCAAAGTCTCCATTGAGAAATCAGGTGTTATTCTGATGGGTTTGCCTTTATAAGTCACTTGGCCTTTTTCCTTTGCTGCCCTTAATATTCTTTCTTTATTCTGTACATTTAGTTGTTTAATTATTATGTAGAGAGGGGACTTTTTTGAGGGGGGGATCTAGGCTGTTTGGTGTTCTATAGGCTTCTTGTATCTTCATAGGCATTTCCTACTTTACGTTGGGAAAGTTTTCTTATGGGATCTTGTTAAATATATTTTCTGTGCCTTTGAGTTGGTATTCTTCTCCTTCTATCCCTATTATTCGTAGGTTTGGTCTTTTCATGGTGTCCCAAATTTCTTGGACATTCTGGGTCATGACTTTGTTGGTTTTAGTGTTTTCTTTTACTGATGAATCTATTTCTTTTACCATATCTTCAACACCAGAGATCCTCTCTTCCATCTCTTGCATTCTGTTGGTTATACTTGCCTCTGAAGTTCCTGTTTGTTTACTCAGATTTTCTATTTCCAGCATTCCTTCTGCTAGTGTCTTCTTCATTTTTCCTATTTCCCTCTTCAGATCTTGGATTGTCTCCCTTGCTTTTTCATGATTTTCTTTCAAGGACTTATTGTTTTCTTCTGCTTTAATTGTCCTTTCCTCTAGTTTTTTATAGTGTTCTTCCCATTTTTGTTTGTCTGTTCTTCCACTTTATTTTTGATTTCTTCTATGTAAGGCTCTACCCTCTTCATGATGTTATGTATAAGGTTGTTTTCTTCTTCTTCCATTTGGTGATGTTCAGGTCTAGCTATTGGAGAAATGCTAGGTTCTGTTGATGCTGTGTTGTCCTTTATTTTGTTGTATGTACTTATGCCTTGGCATCTGCCCATCTCCTCTTGGGTTTGTTCTTGGTCTTATCAGTGTACTTGGTCCAGAGAGAGCTGACAGATTTAGGGAGCCTCTCTCTGGTCCAGATGGAAGCTCTGGGCTAGATGGGAGCGCTGGTCCAGATGAGAGTGCTGGCCGGATAGGAGCTGGGGGACTGGACTCTGAGTCTCAGGAAGTCCCTGGGGTCTCCTTATTTTGTCCAGATGGGAGCTCCTCTTATCCAGATGGGAGTTCCTCTGGTCTCTTGTCCAGATGGGAGTTCCTCTGGTCTCTTGTCCAGATGGGAGTTCCAGGGCAGGATGGAAGCTGGGGGCTGGTCTCTGATTCTCAGGAAGTGGCTTGGGTCTCCAGCAGATGGGTGTGGGGGCAGGGTGTGGAGACTGTAGTGTCTGCCTGCAGTCTTGGAAAAGAGGAGCTTTCCTGCAGGGCCTGCCCATTGGCTGGAAACTGGGGCCAAGTTGGGCAGTTCCTCCAGGGATGGCCTGTGTCCAGAGGTGGGACCCAGGGGCAGTTGCCTATCTGACTGTAGCCCCAGGCACTCACCTATGGTCCAGATGGGAGCTGGGGGTTGGTCTCTGAGTCTCAAGAAGTGGCTGGGCTCTTGGGCCCACAGTGTTTTTATACATCAACATTACTCAGGAGATTTGACAACCACAAAAACTAATAAACATGTAGAGGATAATGAAGATGTACTTGATGGAAAATGTCTAATTTATAGGATCTCACCAGTTCTTCAGCTGATCCTGTTTACTCAGTCTGGAAGCCTTTGAGTCCTCATCCAAATGGATCTCAGCTGAACTGTTTCTCAAAGGCCTCAAGATTTATTTTTTTAACTGTACATGTAACTGTGTGTGCTTGCACACACACATTGCTTATGTGGATACATGGATATTAGTGCAGTGTACACAAATGCCAGAAGAGGGCGTCAGTTGCCTGGACTGAAGTCACAGACCATTGTGAACCACCCCACAGAGGTGCTGAAACCAAGCTTTGGTCCTCTGGAAGAGCAACAGAGCTTTTATCCAATGAGCCATCTGTCCTCCACTGTGTTTGATTTTTGTAATCCTGACTAACAGGACTTTGTAAGACCTGCAGTGTAATATCTCCTGAGCATCATGTCTTCAGCAATTGTACCTGACAGAAGAAATAATCATGCTAAACTCTGTGAAACATTCCTATTTTCAAAACCTCCCATATTTGGTTTTCACTTTGATTATTGAAAATTACTCATGGATAAACTGGATATATGTCAGCCTGTCACTACCAATAAACAATTTTCTCTAATCTTATAACATAACTTTATTGTCATATTCAATAGTGACTTGACTGAACAATTCACGTCTCTAGAGATCTACAAATAAACAATTCAATATCAACATTTTGACAAAACTTGTTTTAAAGTTACTGACCTAAATTACCTAATTCTCTATAAACTTGAACATAATTATGCTTAAATTTATATTTCAATTTAATTGCTTCTTCTTCCTGCCTACCATACAAGCACAATTCATACAAGAACGGCCCTAATCACAAACTTTGTATAATCATATTTACGTTTTTTACCAAAGAACAAATAGCACATTTTGTATTATCAATTTCCCATCTGTTATAAACTTTTCATCCTTATATTTGTATATATGTTTTTGTGCTTGTCCACAAGTGTATACACATATATGTATGTGCAGGTCCCTACTTGGAAGCCATAATTCAATGCTGGGTGTCTCATGAGTTACTTCTCCATCTTATATTTCTTTCAGGCACACTCTCACATTAAATACGGAGTTCATAGATGGTTCTGGACTGGCTAGTGAGAAAGTTCCAGGGATTCTCCTGTCTATGTCTCCCCAGTGATGGCTTAAAATCAAATGTTGCCAAACACAGAATTTGATTTGGACCCTGAAGATAGCTATACTTCACTGACTGGGTCATCTCCCCAGACCGTGCTGCTGATTTTTTTTTTAAACACTGCTTGTTTGATTCGATTTGATACTTGGAAATTCAGACCAAATTTTGTAGTCAGTGTTCTAAAGATGAACAATAAAAACAACCCACAAAGTTGTGTGCACCAGCCAACTTTATGCCTAATATGAAGGAGACATTTTTTATAGATTTAATCTTAGTGACATTAGAAATACATTATGTAAACCAGTTCTGTAATCACAACCACTCAGGAGACTGAGGCAGGAGGCTATTCTTCAAGGACTATGGCATTTGAAGAATTCAAGTCCAGCTTGGTCAACCTAGTAGGACCTTATCACAAAATACAGTGTACTAAGTGGGTTGAGGATATAACTCAGTGGTACAGTGTTTGCTTAAATACTTTAGTCCCTAGTGGGGAAAAAAGGCAAGTAATATCACACGATGATGTATAATGTTGGTCTAGACACAGTCACAACAAAATACTTGCACACGACTTGCCTCTGTGGTGAACCAACCTCTCAGCAGCCTTGCCCATTCAGTGTTTGTTAAAGGGTAGAGCACTACCTTTGATACTCATGCCGCACAGCTTGATCGTTTTTAAATCACTTCCCTCTTGTCCCTTAGATAAAGCATCTCAGTCTCCTCAGAGGGCTTTCATTTTCTAGTATATTGAATCTGACTGTCCCCTCTTCCTTTGGGACCTGAAATTTTAAATGAAATGTCACATTCATTGCTGTCTCTCATCTTCTGCAGGTTACTTGAAATAGCCAGCTGTCCCTCTTTTGTTTTCAACTGATTACTAACATTAAAACCCTGAAATCAGTATGTCTAAAGTTAATCACAATATCCCCTCTCCAAGTATTCCAATCTTTTTAACTTCTCTATGTAGGCCACAAGGCCTAAACTAGACAGTCATTCTTGGTGCGGGAGAGATGGTTCAGCATTAAGAGTACTTGCTACTCTTGTAGAGAACCTGAGTTTGGTTCCCAGGATCTGTCTGGCAGCTCTCAACTATCTGCAACTCCAGATCCAAGTGATCTGATGCTCTCTTCTATCCTCTATAGGCTATCTTCACTCAACTCCTCACACCTTCCTACCACATACATATACATGTCACTAAAAATGATCCCACCTTACACTACTAGCAATAGTAGAGACAGTACCTGAGTTGGCCTAACCTGGTAATCAGATTGGTGAATACCCTAACCATCATCATAGAGCCTTCATCCAGTAACTGATGGAAGGAGATGTAGAAATCCACAGACAAGCACCAGGCTGAGCTCCAGGAGCCCAGTCGAAGAGAGAAAAGGGATTCTATGAGCAAGGGGCATTAAGATCATAATGGGGAAACATACAGAAACAACCAAACCAAACTAGTGGGAACTCATGAACGATGGACGAATAGCTGTGGAGCCTCCATAAGACTGGACTAGGGCCTCTGCATAGGTGAGACAGTTGTGTAGCTTGAGCTGGCAGTGGGATCAGGATCCATCCCTGGTGAATGAGTGGGCTTTTTTGGAATCCAATGCCTATAGTGGGACACCTTACACATCCTTGGTGCAGGAGGAGGGGCATATATCTGCTTCAACTGAATGTGCCAGGCTCTGATGACTACTGATGGAAGGCCTTGCCTTGGAGGAGATGCGAATGGAGGGTGAGTTTGGGGGGAAGGCAGAGGGGAGACAGGAGGAGGGAGGTGAAGGGGATCTGTGGTTGGTATGTAAAATGAATAGAAAATTTCTTAATGATAAAAAATAAATAAATACAAACAAAACAAAAACTTTAAAAAAATAAGAGTTCTTAAGTCATGATTCAGGTCACTATCAAGTACAAAGTTCTGACATGTCAATATGCTCAGTTATTCCCTAATCTGCCATCTTTCCATTCTCCACAAGCATGGGGTGCAGAACAGTGTTATTTCTTCAAGAGTTTGACAAAAACTACTCATCAGTCTCTTGGGCTTATGTAAAGCCTGTTCTCTGTTTACTCCACATACTGCAAGCTGATATAGTCTCCTAGACAAACTACTCATGGAACATTCTAGTATTCTTAGATTCCCACAGTCCCACTCAAGCAACAATAATCACTTTGTGGGTCACCAGTCAAAGTTCTCTTCAGTGCTGTAGTCCACTCATGAATTTTATTTCAGTAATTCAAACATCCATGTCCCCTTTCTTGTTTTTAGGGTTTTTCATATGCCCTGTTTTTCTGGAATAGTCTATTCTCAATCATTTTTATCTGTGTATCAACTTAACATCTATTATAAGTGCATAGACACCAAATCATTACTGTACATTGATGTGATGATGTTTCACAAAATAGCACATTTCAAAAAGGCACAGGACATATTTATGTTGTTTATTATTTAATCCAAGTAATTTTATGGTATAGAAGTGCTACCTATTTTTCAATAAAGTGCCTTTATACTTAAATGCCTATAATTTAGTAGGGATCAATAAACATTTTTTCAAATGACAGAAAACCACTTCCATATTTCCATTCCACTTTCATATTTTGCATCATATCCTATGGGTTTCCAAGAAATGTACTCAAGTGCCAGATGAAATTCATTCTCTTCCTCTATTACCTGAATTTATTCATATATATATATATATATATATATATATATATATATATATATATAATTTTGTCCTAAAATTTTCCTTGAGTATACATTTGTCCTGTTTTAATACTACCTAATGGACATTTTGTTTGTCTTTGCTTTTAAGTGTCAGAGAAGTCTTGTGAGTTGAGTGTTTTCCTACCTATGCTTTTACTTAATTTCTTAGCAGGGAGCTACCAAGGCACCTAGACACAACCGCGCCCGGGAGACAACTCATGGCCCACACAAAGAAGCTGGAGAATCTCACACTAGTGACTTGACAGCACTCCTGAAAGCTCTTGAACAGGAAGAACCAAAGTCTCCCAGGAGGAACATACACCAGGAAATTATCAAATTGAGAGCTGAAATCAATAAAATAGAAATAAAAAGAACAATACAAAGGATTAATGAAACAAAGAGCTGGTTCTTTGAGAAGATCAACAAGATAGACAAGCGCTTATCCAAAGTAACCAAAAGACAGAGAGAGAGCATCCAAATTAACAAAATCAGAAATGAAAAGGGGGACATAACAACAGACAATGAGGAAATCCAGAGAATCATCAGGTCATACTTCAAAAACCTCTACTACACAAAACTGGAAAATCTAAAAGAAATGGGTAATTTTCTGGATAGGTACCACATACCTAAGTTAAATCAAGACCAGATAAACTATCTAAATACTCCAATAACCCCTAAGGAAATAGAATCAGTCATTAAAAGTCTCCCAACCGAAAAGCCCAGGACCAGATGGTTTCACTGCAGAATTCTACCAGATCTTCAAAGAAGACTTAATACCAATACTCTTTAAATTGTTCCACACAATAGAAGCAGAAGGAATATTACCACACTCCTCTTATGAAGCTACAATTACCCTGATTCCTAAACCAAACAAAGATGCAACAAAGAAAGAGAAGTACAGACCTATCTCCCTCATAAACATTGATGCAAAAATACTCAATAAAATACTGGCAAACAGACTCCAAGAACACATCATTACCATTATCCACCACGACAAAGTAGACTTCATCCCAGTGATGCAAGGGTGGTTCAACATATGAATGTCCGTCAATATAATACACCATATAAACAAACTCAAAGTAAAAAACCACATGATCATCTCACTAGATGCAGAAAAGGCATTTGAAAAATCCAACACCCCTTCATGACAAAGGTCTTGGAACAATCAGGAATACAGGGAACATACCTAAACATAATAAAGGCAATCTACACCAAGCCAACAGCCAACATCAATTTAATTGGAGAGAAACTCAAAGCAATACCACTAAAATCAGGAACAAGGCAAGGCTGTCCCCTCTCCCCATACTTTTTCAATATAGTACTTGAAGTTCTAGCCAGAGCTATAAGACAACACAAAGAGTATAATGGAATACAGATTGGAAAGGAGGAAGTCAAGCATTCCCTATTTGCAGATGACATGATAGTATATATGAGTGACCCCAAAAATTCAACCAAGGAACTGATACAGCTAATAAAATCCTTCAGCAACATAGAAGGATACATGATCAACTCAAAAAAATCAGTAGCCCTCCTATATACAATAGACAAGCTGAGAAGAAAACCAGAGATACATCACCCTTTACAATAGCCACAAATGATATAAAATATCTTGGGGTTACTCTAACTAAGCATGTGAAGGACCTATATGACAGGAACTTTAAGTCCCTGAAAAAAGAAATTGAAAAAGATGTCAGAAAGTGGAAAGATCTCCCATGCTCATGGATAGGCAGGATTAGCATAATAAAAATGGCGATATTATCAAAAGCAATCTACAGATTCAATGCAATCCTCATCAAATTACCAACACAATTCTTCACAGACCTGGAAAGAATAATACTCAATGTCATATGGAAAAGCAAAAAAAAAAAAAAAAAAAAAACACAAAAAAAACAAAAAAACACAAACAAACAAACAAACAAACAAAAAAAACAAAAAAAACAAAAAAACCAGGATAGCCAAAAGAATCCTGTACAATAAAACAACCTCTGGAGGCATCACAATCCCTGACCTCTATATATAGCTCTACTATAAAGCTACCATAATAACAACAGCTTGGTACTGGCATAAAAACCGACATGTGGACCAATGGAATCAAATTGAAGACCCTGACATTAACCCGCACACCTATGAACATATAATTTTTGAAAAAGAAGCCAAAAATGTACAATGGAAAAAAGAAAGCACGTTCAACAAATGGTGCTGGCATAACTGATGTCAATGTGTAGAAGGCTGCAAATAGATCCATATCTGTCACCATGCACAAAACTTAAGTCCAAGTGGATCAAAGACCTCAATATAAATCCAGTTACTCTGAACCTGATAGAAGAGAAAGTAGGAAGTAGTCTTGAACACATTGGCACTGGAGAGCACTTTCTAAATATAACACCAGTAGCACAGACACCGAGAGAAACAATCAATGGGACCTGTTGAAACTGAGAAGCTTTTGTAGAGCAAAGGATATGGCCAACAAGACAAAGTGACAACCTACAGAATGAGAAAAAGTCTTCACCAATTCCACATCTGACAGAGGGCTGATGTCCAGAATATATAAAGAACACAAGAAACTAGACATCAAAATGCCCAACAGTCCAATTAAGAAATGGGCTATAGAACTAAACAGAGAATTCTCCATAGAGGAAGTTCAAATGGCTGAAAGACATTTAAGGAATTGCTCAACATCCCTAATTATCTGGGAAATGCAAATCAAAACGACTTTGAGATACCACCTTACACCTGTCATAATGGCTAAGATCAAAAACACAGAAGACAGCTTATGCTGGAGAGGATGTGGAGCCAGGGGACCTCTCCTCCACTGCTGGTGGGAATGCAAGCTTGTACAGCCACTTTGGAAATCAATATGGCACTTCCTTAGAAAATTGGGAATCCATCTTCCCCCAAGACCCAGCTATTGCACTCTTGGGCATATACCCAAGGAATGCTCAATCATACCGCAAGGGCATTTGCTCAACTATGTTCATATCAGCATTGTTTGTAATAGCCAGAACCTGGAATCATGAAGTTTGTAGGCAAATGAATGGATCTAGAAAAAATCATCCTGAGTGAGGTAACCCAGACGCAGAAAGACAAACATGGTATGTACTCACTCACAGTAGGATACTAAATGTAAAACAAAGATGACTAGGCTGCTAAACAACTTCAGGGAGGCTACCTAGAGAATGGGACCCTATGAAAGATACAGGGATCACCCAATTTCAGAGAAATGGATGAGATCTACATGAACAACATGGATGACAGTTGGAGTAATGAAGGGCAAGGTTGGAGGGAAAGAAAGTTTAGGGGAACAAGAGATCCCAGCTGGATCAAGAACAGAAAGGGTGAACAAGGAATAACAGACCATGATAAATGATGAACACATGAGAACAGGAATAGGAAGATTGCTGCAGAGGTCCCCAGAAATCCACAATGATACATCCTCTGTAGACTGCTGGCAATGGTTGAAAGAAAGTCTGCTCTGACCTAGTCTGGTGATCAGATGGCCAAATACCTTAATGGTGGTGCTTGAACTCTTCCAATAACTGATGGAAGTGGATGCAGAGATCCTTGGCCAGGCCCCAGGTGGAGCTCCAAGAGTCCAATTGTTGAGAAAGACAAGGGACTGTAAGAGTGTGAATTGTTGAGGCCAAGATTGGAAAAGCACAGGGACAAATAGCCAAACAAATGGAAGCACATTAATTATGAACCAAAGGCTTTGTCGGCCCCAGCTGGATTAGGCCCTCTGGATAAATGAGACAATTGAATAGCTTGAACTGTTTTGGAGGCATCCAGGCTGTGGGACACGGACCTGTCCTTAGTGCATGAGCTGGCTGTTTGGAACCTTGGGCTTATACAGGAACACTTTGCTCAGCCTGGAAGGAGGGGACTGGACCTGCCTGTACTGAATCCACCAGGTTTAAATGAATCTCCAGGGGATTCTTGGTCCTGGAGGAGATGGGAATGGAGGGGAGGGCATGGGGTAAGGTGGGGATGTGGGGCGGGAAGGGGGAGGACAGGGGAACCCATGGCTGATGTGTAAAATTAAAACACAAATATAATACATTTTAAAAAAGGAGAGAAAAAAAGAAAAGAAAAAAAAGAGGTTTTTCTTTCTTTCAGATGACATTTTAGATGGATCCTATGCAAGAAAGAGAGAAAGACAATTCCTGACCTCCTGACCTGTATTTTCCATGATGCATAAGAGGGTCTGGCATTGCTTTTCTTTACTCATTCTACTGGGCAGTAGATTTTTCATGTCAATGTTCTGATCAAAATTTGAAAATGATTTGAAATTTCAAATTATTATTTCTTATAGTCTCCCTAATGTTACTTGGCATTAGATATTGGACAGAATTTGTTGTCTTGTCACAAGTATTATATTTTGAATGTGAAACCAGCATGTTCAAACCCTTCATCTCTAAGTATTGGCTCAGTATTGAAGGCTTGTGGACTCTTTAGATGTTGAGACTTTGCTTAAAGGATAACTAACTATGGGTCAAAAAGTGAGCATTATGTCCCGTCCCACTTCCTGCCTAAACTCTAATCTCCCACATGTTCCTGGGATGGGTAACTTTCTGCTTCACACTTCCACCACCACAAGTCCATGCTTCCACTCCCATGAGTGAGCCCTGCATTCCTTTTCCAACACATCTGTCTGTCTTGCTTCTGCCTGAAATACTATCACAGTAAGAAAAGTCACCAATGTAGAACTTTAATTTTTGTTTTATTTTTAAAATTGATTTTATTTGTATGTTGGTTTGTCTGCACATGTGTCTGTACATCAAATGCATGCTTGTTTCCCTGCAGAGACTAGAAAAGGATATCAGCCACCCTGAGACTGGTGTTACAGATGGTTGTGAGCCATCATGCAAGTGCTTGGAATTGAACTTGGGTTCTCTGGAAGAACAGCCAGTGCCCTTACATGCCAGGACATCTCTCCATCCACATCAGTTCAAATCTTAACTCAGATAATTTATTCACATGCCTACTTTCTTTTAATTCTTTGAAATACTCATTCTTATCCTAAATTTATTGGTGAAATAAAGTGCAGAGTTGACAAACACTTTAGCAATAAGGTGTCTCAAATGTGCTAGGAGGCATTCTGGGTGAAACTAAGACCAGCAGAGAGGGTCTCTGCCATCACCAAGCTTAAAGTGTCCATGAGAAGATAGATACCAAGTGACTATACATAAAATATATGTAAATAATTACAGGATCCAGTAGAGTATGTAAGAGACAGACATGCCATAATTGTGTGAGATACAGTTGAGAAAGTAAGGTTTAAAAAATTCTAGTATCTGTGTTGGGGAAGTGGCTTAGCAGTTAAGACTGCTTACTACTCATCCAGAAGATCCTAAATTTGGTCCCCAGCCCTTACTTTGGAAAGCTCACTACTGCTTGTAACTCTGCCTCCAGGGAATCTACCAGATTTTTCTGGATTCTTCAGTTACCTCCACACATGTTGACTTTGGAAAAAAAAATATTTGTAGGAAACAAACAAAAATAAAAACCTATACAGTTTTAGATAGATGTTTATATTTTTAGGTATTATACTTTACTTGTACTTGAAGCATAAAATATACTTTTAAAAATTCTTGGAAGTATATCTGAACGTTAACTCTAGAACTTTTTTCATTGTCTTTTTTAACGTTTTATTTTGTTTAGTTAGTTAAGATTATTCATGTCTATACCTGTGGGATAGTGTCTGTGAAGGACAAAGGGGGCATCTAATTCCCTAGGAAATATAGGCGGTTGTGAACTGCCTTCTGTGGGTGCTGGGAATTGAACTCCACTCCTGTGAATAAGCATCTAGTTCTTTTAACTATAGAATCTCCTCTCCAGAGCCTGTCTACCATTTTTATAAACTGAAAACTGACTTTTCAATAAATACCGAGAATTTATCTGGTCATTTTTGATCTACTCTTCTTACTGTTAAAATGTAGCAGACAAAAAAAATCAGGTATAAAATATAGTTCTTCTAAATTAGGTTTAAATGTGTAAATCACATTCATGATAACAGTATATTTTCTGGCTATGTCAATTCATATTTGAAAAGTTTGCAATATTCATGTTTATAGTCACTGTAAGTGAAAAACCAAAGTTTTAAAAATATTTCCAACTCCAACTCACTTTATGAATGCCAATGTGAGAAAAGAGATAAAGTAGGCTTCAGTTACACACTGGAAATTTGCCAAGGAACCTTTTCAAACTTTTTACATTATGCTCTGATAGCAATGACATCTCCAAAGAAGCATGGTGTGGGCTATGAATACCATCAAAATGCCCTGCTCTCTCACATTCATCAATAGATGGCAGATTTGCATTTCAGGATGAGATGGATCTATTTCACATGCAGATGCTATAAAAAAAAGTACCTGGCATTAGGAATAAGAAATGTGAAGAAGGACATTTTTTTTCCTGCTATTTTAGGAAACCAGACAGGTATCAGTTACTATAAAAGAGTAGGCAAGGATTATCAGAAAATTCAAACAGGGATTGTTACCACTACCAGCCCTTCCCTTTCTTATTAACTCTGGCTTTTCAAAGATTCTGGAATTCACACTTCTTTGCTCCAGCCACGTCATTTATTTCTTCCTGTGTTAGACTTTGGTTCTCAACTAAGAAACCTCCACATAGAGAACAACCATTTTGTTTACAGTTATTCCAAGTCATGACAATCACAGGTAACAATAATCTAAAAAGCTATTCATGCTCCTCCTAGACTCTCCATAACAATATTTGAGGGAGCTGTTTCCTATTGGTGAAATTATTAAGGCCCTTCCATGTAGTTAAAAGGGAGGTTTATTTTGTGGGGTAACTTACAAATGAAGGGATAGGTTGTTGGGTCTGGCAAAGATATGGATGGCACAGTCCGGCGGTGTTCTCTGGAGAACTCTGCTCTGTCTACCTCCAGTGTCCAGGGTCCCAGAACCAAGAGAAACCTTTCCTCTTGATCCTGGGTCTTCAGCTTCCTTCCTCAGCCCCATCTTGTGGGCGTGACCATTGCCAAAGCCTCAATGGGGGTTGGAACTTCCAGGCCAAGGTTGGGATGGCTACCCACTACATCTCCCCCTTTTGTCTAAATAAGAAAGTTCTAACCTAATACAAGACAAAGAAATGGCTATCAAATATTGTCCAGGAGTAATGAGGGATAATGACCTAGATAAGTTGGAATTACAATAAATGCAAACAATATCAAGCAAAAAACACATACTAAAATGCAGGGAAGTCTAGAGCATGGGTAGGTGACATGTTACAAAGATCATTCCAAAAGGTGTCCTACCCTAAAGTACCCTAGTCTAATACTTAATATATTCTATCTAAGATATTATATATGTATATATACTAAGTTGTAACTATAACTGCTAATCTCCAACCTCATCAAAGACCTGAGAAGGAATATAATAATACCTGAGAAATGGGAGAAGGACACAAGCAACTTTCAGGAGTCTTGCAAGAGTAGACAGAGACAGCTGGCAGCCTGGATAGTCTCCTAATGTTTCTTAGCATTGTTGGTCCATTAAAATTGGCTACAGGCCTAGAGTATCTAACAGACCATTTTCAGAAGCAGGAATTCTGAAAGACCATCTTACCTGGTCTTGGCAAAGTACAGTGGTCACTTTCCTTGTGTCCCGCTTGTCCAGAAAGGACAGCATTTGTACTGTCATCAGTTGAGGCAAGGGCAGTTGTTTACCCAGTAGGCCATTTTGTGCCAAGAAGACAAACTTCCAAATGGAAATGTCTTAGAAGCCCAACATTCTCTCAGGATCAAATTGGTACTGCCAGGAGCAATTGTCTCTCATATCAACAGAATTCTAAGTTATTTAAATGCCATATTCTCTAGGTCTATGAAGTATTTGAAGATTACCTGTCCATCTGACCTATGTATTTATAAATCTGGATAACCTAACTAACATAATTATAGAGATGACAAGCATAGGTGACAATAAATCTATAAGTCTTATCACCTAAA